>NW_028319911.1:0-62341 GCF_062004578.1 Staurois parvus
GGCGGTCACAAGGGGCGGGACACGTCTTCGGCGATCATAACAAGCGGGACTCGTCTTCGGCGGTCACAACGGGCGGGACTCGTCTTCGGCGGTCACAACGGGCGGGACTCGTCTTCGGCGGTCACAACGGGCGGGACACGTCTTCGGCGATCATACCAAGCGGGACACGTCTTCGGCGGTCACAACGGGCGGGACTCGTCTTCGGCGGTCACAACGGGCGGGACTCGTCTTCGGCGGTCACAATGGGCGGGACACGTCTTCGGCGATCATAACAAGCGGGACTCGTCTTCGGCGGTCACAACGGGCGGGACTCGTCTTCGGCGGTCACAACGGGCGGGACTCGTCTTCGGCGGTCACAACGGGCGGGACACGTCTTCGGCGGTCACAACGGGCGGGACTCGTCTTCGGCGGTCACAACGGGCGGGACTCGTCTTCGGCGGTCACAACGGGCGGGACGCGTCTTCGGCGGTCACAACGGGCGGGACGCGTCTTCGGCGGTCACAACGGGCGGGACGCGTCTTCGGCGGTCACAACGGGCGGGACGCGTCTTCGGCGGTCATAACGGGCGGGACGCGTCTTCGGCGGTCATAACGGGCGGGACGCGTCTTCGGCGGTCATAACGGGCGGGACTCGTCTTCGGCGGTCATAACGGGCGGGACTCGTCTTCGGCGGTCACAACGGGCGGGACACGTCTTCGGCGATCATAACAAGCGGGACTCGTCTTCGGCGGTCACAACGGGCGGGACTCGTCTTCGGCGGTCACAACGGGCGGGACTCGTCTTCGGCGGTCACAACGGGCGGGACACGTCTTCGGCGATCATACCAAGCGGGACACGTCTTCGGCGGTCACAACGGGCGGGACTCGTCTTCGGCGGTCACAACGGGCGGGACTCGTCTTCGGCGGTCACAATGGGCGGGACACGTCTTCGGCGATCATAACAAGCGGGACTCGTCTTCGGCGGTCACAACGGGCGGGACTCGTCTTCGGCGGTCACAACGGGCGGGACTCGTCTTCGGCGGTCACAACGGGCGGGACACGTCTTCGGCGGTCACAACGGGCGGGACTCGTCTTCGGCGGTCACAACGGGCGGGACTCGTCTTCGGCGGTCACAACGGGCGGGACGCGTCTTCGGCGGTCACAACGGGCGGGACGCGTCTTCGGCGGTCACAACGGGCGGGACGCGTCTTCGGCGGTCACAACGGGCGGGACGCGTCTTCGGCGGTCATAACGGGCGGGACGCGTCTTCGGCGGTCATAACGGGCGGGACGCGTCTTCGGCGGTCATAACGGGCGGGACTCGTCTTCGGCGGTCATAACGGGCGAGACTCGTCTTCGGCGGTCACAACGGGCGGGACTCGTCTTCGGCGGTCACAACGGGCGGGACTCGTCTTCGGCGGTCACAACGGGCGGGACTCGTCTTCGGCGGTCACAACGGGTGGGACACGTCTTCGGGCGGGACTCGTCTTCGGCGGTCACAACGGGCGGGACACATCTTCGGCGGTCACAAGGGGCGGGACACGTCTTCGGCGATCATAACAAGCGGGACTCGTCTTCGGCGGTCACAACGGGCGGGACTCGTCTTCGGCGGTCACAACGGGCGGGACACGTCTTCGGCGGGTCACAACGGGCGGGACTCGTCTTCGGCGGTCACAAGGGGCGGGACTCGTCTTCGGCGGTCACAACGGGCGGGACACGTCTTCGGCGATCATAACAAGCGGGACACGTCTTCGGCGGTCACAACGGGCGGGACTCGTCTTCGGCGGTCACAACGGGCGGGACTCGTCTTCGGCGGTCACAATGGGCGGGACACGTCTTCGGCGATCATAACAAGCGGGACTCATCTTCGGCGGTCATAACGGGCGGGACGCGTCTTCGGCGGTCATAACGGGCGGGACGCGTCTTCGGCGGTCACAACGGGCGGGACTCGTCTTCGGCGGTCACAACGGGCGGGACACGTCTTCGGCGGTCACAACGGGCGGGACGCGTCTTCGGCGGTCACAACGGGCGGGACGCGTCTTCGGCGGTCACAACGGGCGGGACGCGTCTTCGGCGGTCATAACGGGCGGGACGCGTCTTCGGCGGTCATAACGGGCGGGACGCGTCTTCGGCGGTCATAACGGGCGGGACTCGTCTTCGGCGGTCATAACGGGCGACACTCGTCTTCGGCGGTCACAACGGGCGGGACTCGTCTTCGGCGGTCACAACGGGCGGGACTCGTCTTCGGCGGTCACAACGGGCGGGACTCGTCTTCGGCGGTCACAACGGGGACACGTCTTCGGGCGGGACTCGTCTTCGGCGGTCACAACGGGCGGGACACATCTTCGGCGGTCACAATGGGCGGGACACGTCTTCGGCGATCATAACAAGCGGGACTCGTCTTCGGCGGTCACAACGGGCGGGACTCGTCTTCGGCGGTCACAACGGGCGGGACACGTCTTCGGCGGTCACAACGGGCGGGACTCGTCTTCGGCGGTCACAATGGGCGGGACTCGTCTTCGGCGGTCACAACGGGCGGGACACGTCTTCGGCGATCATAACAAGTGGGACACGTCTTCGGCGGTCACAACGGGCGGGACTCGTCTTCGGCGGTCACAACGGGCGGGACTCGTCTTCGGCGGTCACAAGGGGCGGGACACGTCTTCGGCGATCATAACAAGCGGGACTCGTCTTCGGCGGTCATAACGGGCGGGACGCGTCTTCGGCGGTCATAACGGGCGGGACGCGTCTTCCGCGGTCATAACGGGCGGGACGCGTTTTCGGCGGTCATAACGGGCGGGACGCGTCTTCGGCGGTCATAACGGGCGGGACGCGTCTTCGGCGGTCATAACGGGCGGGACTCGTCTTCGGCGGTTATAACGGGCGAGACTCGTCTTCGGCGGTCACAACGGGCGGGACTCGTCTTCGGCGGTCACAACGGGCGGGACTCGTCTTCGGCGGTCACAACGGGTGGGACACGTCTTCGGGCGGGACTCGTCTTCGGCGGTCACAACGGGCGGGACACGTCTTCGGCGGTCACAATGGGCGGGACACGTCTTCGGCGATCATAACAAGCGGGACTCATCTTCGGCGGTCACAACGGGCGGGACTCGTCTTCGGCGGTCATAATGGGCGGGACACGTCTTCGGCGGTCACAACGGGCGGGACACGTCTTCGGCGGTCACAACGGGCGGGACACGTCTTCGGCGGTCACAACGGGCGGGACACGTCTTCGGCGGTCACAACGGGCGGGACACGTCTTTGGCAGTCACAACGAGCGGGACACGTCTTCGGCAGGCACAACGGGCGGGACTCGTCTGTAACAGCGTATACCCAGAGATGGACGCGGTTCAACACTTTTGGTTTCAACCTCCATCTTGGCAAAGGGGTTAACTGTCCTGACAAATATATTTCTCCCTTATTCTTCCCCCCCCCCCCTGTGAGAGGCACAGTGACATATGGCAGTATATATGTGTGTTAGAAGTGTCACAGGCCAGATCCCAGCAGGGAGCCACGAGGTGCCTCACTGTTCCAAGAAGCTGTGCCATTTCACACCTCAGAAGAGATAAGACAAGCTTTCTCAGGAGTTGAGGGAGATTCCAACCTAATAAAACCTAACTCCCAGTAGGTGACAGAATCAGATAACCTCTGTTAAAACCATTTTTCCCCTTTGTCTCATATCTTGGAATATGAGAGACTTACATAAAAACCGGACATATCATCAGATGGGCTAAGAGGAGCCGAACATTTTGGTGGGTCACTCGCCTTGTCTCGGACACACAGGAAAGCAGAAAAATAGATCTCGCGAACCGTTCAGTGTACACTTTCATAATTCATGTCTAATCAATCCTCAGACTTGTCTGCATAATAATCTACCCGCGGGTGGAATGTCACTTGTGCAGATGAAAAGTTATAGGCCAAATATGAGTTATGGGAGATTTTTGCTCTAGTTGAGGCATCCACCCATCTCTCCACACCCTAAGCGGAGATTGGTCCTTGACTGCAAAGCCACCCCCTGCTGGGGACCACAAAACAGGCTGTCAGGCCTAAGAGTAGGAAGTTGAAGATGTCTCCCATTTTAACATCAGTACCACCTGGGGAGACCTGTGCCCTTTCGCTCTGAAACTTGGATCTGCTAACCCAGGACTTTGGCAAGTAACTTAACCCTTTCACCTCTCTCTGATATCTCTTTGCTGTGCTGTTGGTCTCTGTATGTTTAAAAATGTTATCTGGTTATCGGGGGAGGGGGGAGGGGATGTATTCGGTGCGTACTTACCGCATGTTTTACAGAATAATTCATGATGATGTAATCTTTCCCCATTGGCAGCCAGGAGCGCAGAGTGATGACATCACGGTTCTTCAGCGGCTTCGGACATTTCCCTGCAGAAAAGAGACGGGGGGGGGGGGTCATATCGGTGTGCAAATAAACTCATGATATGAAATCACAATGCTGGTCCAAGGACCTCCGGCCCCTCCCCTTCAGTCTAGCACAGTTGTACTGGCCCCTCCCCTTTATTCTTGAACAGTTTTACTGGCCCCTCCCCTTTATTCTTGAACAGGTGTACTGACCCCTCCCTTTTATTCTTGAACAGGTGTGCCAGGTCCTTCCCTTCATTCTTGCACAGGTGTACCGGCTCCTCCCCTTCAGTCTTGCACAGGTGTACTGGCTCCTCCTCTTCAGTCTTGCACAGTTGTATTGGCCCCTCCCCTTCAGTCTTGTACAGGTTTACCGGCTTCTCCCCTTCATTCTTGCAGTTGTTCTGGCTCCTCCCCTTCAGTCTTGTACAGTTGTATTGGTCCCTCCCCTTCAGTCTTGCACAGGTTTACCAGCTTCTCCCCTTCAATCTTGCACAGGTGTACTGGCTCCTCCCCTTTATTCTTGCACAGGTGTACCAGCTCCTCCCCTATAGTCTTGCACAGGTGTACCTGCTCCTCCCCTTCAGTCTTGCACAGGTGTACCGGCTCCTCCCCTTCGGTCTTGCACAGGTGTACCGGCTCCTCCCCTTCAGTCTTGCACAAGTGTACCGGCTCCTCCCCTTCAGTCTTGCACAGGTGTACCAGCTCCTCCCCTTCAGTCTTGCACAGGTGTACCAGCTCCTCCCCTTCAGTCTTGCACAGGTGTAGCGGCGCCTCCCCTTCAGTCTTGCACAGGTGTACCTGCTCCTCCCCTTCAGTCTTGCACAGGTGTACCAGCTCCTCCCCTTCAGTCTTGCACAGGTGTACCTGCTCCTCCCCTTCAGTCTTGCACAGGTGTACCTGCTCCTCCCCTTCAGTCTTGCACAGGTGTACCGGCTCCTCCCCTTCAGTCTTGCACAGGTGTACCGGCTCCTCCCCTTCAGTCTTGCACAAGTGTACCGGCTCCTCCCCTTCAGTCTTGCACAGGTGTACCAGCTCCTCCCCTTCAGTCTTGCACAGGTGTACCAGCTCCTCCCCTTCAGTCTTGCACAGGTGTACCTGCTCCTCCCCTTCAGTCTTGCGCAGGTGTACCGGCTCCTCCCCTTCAGTCTTGCACAGGTGTACCGGCTCCTCCCCTTCAGTCTTGCACAGGTGTAGCGGCTCCTCCCCTTCAGTCTTGCACAGGTGTAGCGGCTCCTCTGCTGGACTGAAACGGCTTCCTCTGATTTCACTGTACAATGGGAGCTTCTCACATTAGAAGCTGCAGCAAGTCAGACAGAACTCCGCCTCCTTTCCCGGTTGGAGCATCATCAAGCACTTTCCTCCCCAACCTGACTGTCCCTGGCCCCACCCTTTTTATTCATTGGATTTCAGTTCTTTCAATCATGGAGGCTTACCATCCCCCATGTGGGCGTTATCATGCAAATTCAGCCCTGCCTAGGAACACCCACGCCGACATCCACTTATCACGGTATGTACATATTTGCATAACTCCTCCCACTGCTTGCATCAGGGCTGAGAACTCTTGAGAGGAGCATTAAAGGCAGAGTGCTGTGATATTTTCAGGAAACTACGGACATCACCCTGGCGTCCCCTCCCACTAGCCATGATCTGTCCGCAATTCATAGAGAAGCAGGGAGTCCCAGTGATGACATCAGTATATAATGAAAATGGAAAGGTTCCATTTTAAAATTGAGGGGGGAGGGGGCCAGGCAAGGGAAAACCTAAGAAAATCGAACTTCAGATTATAAATATATAATTTATTTATTTTATTTTTTTGGGGGGGGGGGTGATTGCCCGGCAGCAGGAAGGCTTCACTGACAACAACCTCCTCGATCCCCTACAGTCCGGCTTCCGTCCCCTACACTCCACCGAAACTGCCCTACTCAAACTCTCCAACGACCTGCTAACCGCCAAAGCTAATGGCCACTATTCAGTCCTCCTACTCCTCGACCTCTCCGCGGCCTTCCACACAGTCGACCACCCCCTCCTCCTCAATAAATTACACTCCCTCGGCCTCAGAGACTCCGCTCTCTCCTGGCTCTCATCCTACCTATCCCAACACTCCTTCAGCGTTACCTATAACACCACCACCTCACCCTCTCTGTTGGGGTCCCCCAAGGCTCTGTCCTCGGGGCCCCTTCTCTTCTCCATCTACACCTCCTCCCTCGGCAAATTGATACACTCCCACAGCTTTAAATATCACCTCTACGCCGATGACACGCAAATTTACCTCTCCACCCCCCACCTCACCCCTTCAGTCTCCGCCCGCATCACCCACCTACTGAACGACATATCAGACTGGATGTCACTCCACTTCCTCAAATTGAACCTTTCCAAAACTGAGCTCCTAATTTTCCCCCCAGCCTGTGCCCCCCCCCATCCTCTCCATCACGACCAACAACGCCACCATCAGTCCCACCCCGCAAGCCAAAGTCCTAGGTGTCACTCTAGACTCAAACCTGTCCTTCCAACCCCATTTCCAATCGCTGGCAAACTCATGCAGGCTCCACCTCCGCAACATCTCCAAAATACGTTCGTTCCTCACCCCAGACACTACTAAACTACTCGTACACTCCCTCATTACATCACGGCTGGACTACTGCAACTCCCTCCTCACCGGCCTACCCCAATGCAGGCTATCCCCGCTCCAGTCTATCCTGAACTCAGCGGCCAGACTCATCCTCCTCACCAACCGCTCCACATCCTCCACCCCCCTCTGCCAATCCCTCCACTGGCTTCCACCCCCCTCTGTCATTCCCTCCACTGGCTTCCACCCCCCTCTGTCATTCCCTCCACTGGCTTCCACCCCCCTCTGTCATTCCCTCCACTGGCCTCCACCCCCCTCCGTCATTCCCTCCACTGGCCTCCACCCCCCTCTGTCATTCCCTCCACTGGCCTCCACCCCCCTCTCTCATTCCCTCCACTGGCTCCACCCCCCTCTGTCATTCCCTCCACTAGCTTCCACCCCCCTCTGTCATTCCCTCCACTGGCTTCCACCCCCTCTGTCATTCCCTCCACTGGCCTCCACCCCCCTCTCTCATTCCCTCCACTGGCTCCACCCCCCTCTGTCATTCCCTCCACTAGCTTCCACCCCCCTCTGTCATTCCCTCCACTGGCTTCCACCCCCCTCTGTCATTCCCTCCACTGGCTTCCACCCCCCTCTGTCATTCCCTCCACTGGCTTCCACCCCCCTCTGTCATTCCCTCCACTGGCTCCACCCCCCTCTGTCATTCCCTCCACTGGCTCCCCATTGCCCAACGCATTAAATTCAAACTACTAACACTGACATACAAAGCCATTCACAACGCTGCCCCAAACTACCTCACTGACCTGATACCCAAATACCACCCAATCCGTACTCTCCGCTCCTCACAAGACCTCCTACATTCTAGCTCCCTGGTCTCCTCCTCCCACGCCCAACTGCAGGACTTCTCCAGGACTTCCCCCATCCTCTGGAACTCCCTACCCCAATCCAACAGACTGTCACCTACCCTCCTCACCTTTAGGCGCACCCTGAAAACCCATCTCTTCAGGGAAGCCTACCCCGCCCTCACCTAACAGCTGATCTCCTCTACTCCTCCTACCACTCCATCCCCCACAGCCACTTCCTCCTGCACCACCATCCCCTCCCTCCTAGATTGTAAGCTCCAAGGATCAGGGCCCTCGACCCCCTCGTGTATTGTATTGTTTCTGTCTTGTCTCATGTTCTGTCCCCACTATAATGTACAGCGCTGAGCAAACCTTCTGCCGCCATATAAATCCTGTATAATAATAATATCATCGGCACAAAGCTTACATGCGTAGTATCCAATGTCGGCGTTGACGGTCAGCTTCCCGATGTCGAAGGTCTCGATGACGTTGGTGTCCCACTTCTTGCGATATTCCACGTCATGAAGGACGTCATAGAGGACCTCCGCCGACACGTCTTTACATTCCATCCGACACTGCAGAGATCAGAGAAGGGAGGCGGGTGGTGAGTCTACCGGCACCGGCTGGACACACAGCTCAACAGAAAGGGTTCGAATGAATGGCTAGCCAAAACCTTTGACAGGGGGCCTGACCCCTCTACTCCACCCAAAAAAAAACCAAATCTACAAATCTTATCACACGATAAGACATTTCAGAATTTAAATTCTTAAAAAAATAAATAAAACAGAATTAAAAAGAAATGGAAATGGAAAACACAGCTGCTACAGCAATCAGCTTCAATCCAGAGATTTCCCTCGCAGTACATTTTTATACCACTAGATGTCCACAGTCTGATGGCTGGTGTCATTCAGCCAACCTTCTCTGAGCCCAGGTTGTCCTGGACCTGCCCCCCCCCCCCTCCTCCAGCCTGTGACTGGACAGTGGAAGGAGAAAACAGCTCATCTCTCTGTCACTCTGCTCTCCGCCTATCAGCATTGTTAGAACATGAACTGGTGGGCTTTATGTGCTGCTTCTTCAGCCCTGCTGCACAGGACCCACAAGGGGCTGAGACCAGGATACTTGGCCCGCCTTTGTACCCGATTCACATCAAGGTCCATATACACATAGGCTATGTCTCTGTTGGAAATCACGGGCCCCTTACAACCTACCTTACAGGGCCCCCCCTCCCCCCACTGTTCCTCCAGTCGTTCTCTTTAAGACGTCCCAGCCCCAGCTAGTAAATGGTCAGCGGCTGTCAATCAACCAGAAGGTGTCATTGCCTGCAGCGGGTTGGATGAAAACTCGGGGTGACCCCACACACACAGAGAGCGGAAGCATCGCTGCGGCCATCATAGTGCCCAGACCTTGTGCTGGAGTGGTCTGCATTGAAAAAGTGCCGCAGGTCTGGTTCTTGGTTATTGAAACTTTTTGTGGGGCCCCTGTGGGCAGTAATCTGTGTTTCCTTTATCTCCTGTAGTATGTCCGCAGTCTCTGGTCATCTCCTGTAGTATGTCCGCAGTCTCTGGTCATCTCCTGTACCATGTCCGCAGTCTCTGACCATCTCCTGTACTGTGTCTGCAGTCTCTGACCATCTCCTGTACTATGTCCGCAGTCTCTGACTATCTCCTGTACCATGTCTGCAGTCTCTGACCATCTCCTGTACTATGTCCGCAGTCTCTGACCATCTCCTGTACTATGTCCGCAGTCTCTGACCATCTCCTGTACCATGTCTGCAGTCTCTGGTCATCTCCTGTACTATGTCTGCAGTCTCTGGTCATCTCCTGTACCATGTCTGCAGTCTCTGACCATCTCCTGTACTATGTCCGCAGTCTCTGGTCATCTCCTGTACTATGTCCGCAGTCTCTGACCATCTCCTGTACTATGTCCGCAGTCTCTGACCATCTCCTGTACTATGTCCGCAGTCTCTGACCATCTCCTGTACTATGTCCGCAGTCTCTGGTCATCTCCTGTACTGTCCGCAGTCTCTGACCATCTCCTGTACTATGTCCGCAGTCTCTGACCATCTCCTGTACTATGTCCGCAGTCTCTGACCATCTCCTGTACTATGTCCGCAGTCTCTGGTCATCTCCTGTACTGTCCGCAGTCTCTGACCATCTCCTGTACTATGTCCGCAGTCTCTGACCATCTCCTGTACTATGTCCGCAGTCTCTGACCATCTCCTGTACTATGTCCGCAGTCTCTGGTCATCTCCTGTACTGTCCGCAGTCTCTGACCATCTCCTGTACTATGTCCGCAGTCTCTGACCATCTCCTGTACTATGTCTGCAGTCTCTGGTCATCTCCTGTAGTATGTCCGCAGTCTCTGACCATCTCCTGTACTGTGTCCGCAGTCTCTGACCGTCTCCTGTACTGTGTCTGCAGTCTCTGACCGTCTCCTGTACTATGTCTGCAGTCTCCGGTCATCTCCTGTACTGTGTCCGCAGTCTCTGGTCATCTCCTGTACTATGTCTGCAGTCTCTGACCATCTCCTGTACTATGTCTGCAGTCTCTGACCATCTAATGTACTATGTCTGCAGTCTCTGACCATCTCCTGTACTGTGTCCGCAGTCTCTGGTCATCTCCTGTACTGTGTCCGCAGTCTCTGGTCATCTCCTGTACTGTGTCCGCAGTCTCTGGTCATCTCCTGTACTGTCCGCAGTCTCTGGTCATCTCCTGTACCGTGTCCGCAGTCTCTGACCATCTCCTGTACCATGTCTGCAGTCTCTGACCATCTCCTGTACTATGTCCGCAGTCTCTGGTCATCTCCTGTACTGTCCGCAGTCTCTGGTCATCTCCTGTACTGTGTCCGCAGTCTCTGGTCATCTCCTGTACTGTGTCCGCAGTCTCCGGTCATCTCCTGTACTGTGTCCGCAGTCTCTGGTCATCTCCTGTACTATGTCTGCAGTCTCTGACCATCTCCTGTACTATGTCTGCAGTCTCTGACCGTCTCCTGTAGTATGCCTGCAGTCTCTGACCGTCTCCTGTAGTATGTCTGCAGTCTCTGACCGTCTCCTGTACTATGTCTGCAGTCTCTGACCGTCTCCTGTACTATGTCTGCAGTCTCTGACCGTCTCCTGTGCTATGTCAGCAGTCTCTGACCGTCTCCTGTGCTATGTCAGCAGTCTCTGGTCATCTCCTGTACTATGTCTGCAGTCTCTGACCGTCTCCTGTACTATGTCTGCAGTCTCTGACCGTCTCCTGTACTGTGTCCGCAGTCTCTGACCATCTCCTGTACTGTGTCCGCAGTCTCTGACCGTCTCCTGTACTGTGTCTGCAGTCTCTGACCGTCTCCTGTACTATGTCTGCAGTCTCTGACCGTCTCCTGTACTATGTCTGCAGTCTCCGGTCATCTCCTGTACTGTGTCCGCAGTCTCTGGTCATCTCCTGTACTATGTCTGCAGTCTCTGACCATCTCCTGTACTATGTCTGCAGTCTCTGACCATCTAATGTACTATGTCTGCAGTCTCTGACCATCTCCTGTACTGTGTCTGCAGTCTCTGGTCATCTCCTGTACTGTGTCCGCAGTCTCTGGTCATCTCCTGTACTGTGTCCGCAGTCTCTGGTCATCTCCTGTACTGTGTCCGCAGTCTCTGACCATCTCCTGTACTATGTCCGCAGTCTCTGACCATCTCCTGTACTATGTCCGCAGTCTCTGACCATCTCCTGTACTATGTCCGCAGTCTCTGGTCATCTCCTGTACTATGTCCGCAGTCTCTGGTCATCTCCTGTACTATGTCCGCAGTCTCTGGTCATCTCCTGTACTATGTCTGCAGTCTCTGGTCATCTCCTGTACTATGTCCGCAGTCTCTGACCATCTCCTGTACTATGTCCGCAGTCTCTGGTCATCTCCTGTACTATGTCTGCAGTCTCTGGTCATCTCCTGTAGTATGTCTGCAGTCTCTGACCATCTCCTGTACTATGTCTGCAGTCTCTGACCATCTCCTGTACTATGTCTGCAGTCTCTGACCATCTCCTGTACTATGTCTGCAGTCTCTGACCATCTCCTGTACTATGTCTGCAGTCTCTGACCATCTCCTGTACTGTGTCCGCAGTCTCTGACCATCTCCTGTACTGTGTCTGCAGTCTCTGACCATCTCCTGTACTGTGTCCGCAGTCTCTGACCATCTCCTGTACTATGTCTGCAGTCTCTGGTCATCTCCTGTACTGTGTCTGCAGTCTCTGACCATCTCCTGTACTGTGTACGCAGTCTCTGATCATCTCCTGTACTGTGTCTGCAGTCTCTGATCATCTCCTGTACTATGTCTGCAGTCTCTGACCGTCTCCTGTACTGTGTCTGCAGTCTCTGATCATCTCCTGTACTATGTCTGCAGTCTCTGACCGTCTCCTGTACTATGTCCGCAGTCTCTTTTCATCTCCTGTACTATGTCTGCAGTCTCTGATCATCTCCTGTACTGTGTCTGCAGTCTCTGGTCTTCTCCTGTACTATGTCTGCAGTCTCTGGTCATCTCCTGTACTGTGTCCGCAGTCTCTGACCATCTCCTGTACTATGTCTGCAGTCTCTGACCATCTCCTGTAGTATGTCTGCAGTCTCTGACCATCTCCTGTAGTATGTCTGCAGTCTCTGACCATCTCCTGTAGTATGTCTGCAGTCTCTGACCATCTCCTGTAGTATGTCTGCAGTCTCTGACCATCTCCTGTAGTATGTCTGCAGTCTCTGGTCATCTCCTGTAGTATGTCTGCAGTCTCTGACCATCTCCTGTAGTATGTCTGCAGTCTCTGACCATCTTCTGTACTATGTCTGCAGTCTCTGACCATCTCCTGTAGTATGTCTGCAGTCTCTGACCATCTTCTGTACTATGTCTGCAGTCTCTGACCATCTCCTGTACTTTGTCCTCAGTCTCTGACCATCTCCTGTAGTATGTCTGCAGTCTCTGGTCATCTCCTGTAGTATGTCTGCAGTCTCTGACCATCTCCTGTAGTATGTCTGCAGTCTCTGACCATCTCCTGTAGTATGTCTGCAGTCTCTGACCATCTCCTGTAGTATGTCTGCAGTCTCTGACCATCTCCTGTAGTATGTCTGCAGTCTCTGACCATCTCCTGTAGTATGTCTGCAGTCTCTGACCATCTCCTGTAGTATGTCTGCAGTCTGTGACAACTTTCTAAATGCAATGACATTCCCTGAATATTATATGTAACCTTTTGGTGATTTCAGGGGCTGCAGTTGATGTTGCCCCCCCCCCCCCCCCCCCCACTGCTCTAAAGTCTTTAACCCTTCCAGTACCAATGACACGTCCCATACATATCTTGGCCTTAGAAGGGTGACAACAAGGTCCCAGTCACAGCAGCCATGAACACGTTTCCTTCCCAGCAGGCTCCTGGCTATATAGTAAAGGTGGTCCGGGCAGCTGCAGAGCCACCCAATCACATTTACAGGAGTCACAAGGTGCATATTGAAAAAGAAATTTCTCCACAACGCCTATAGCTACTGAGATGAGTGACGGCTTGTCTCAAGTACTGGTATTGCTCGTTGTTGCAGAGAGCCTTGTGATGCCTCTGCTTAACCCTCCTTACCCCCCCCCCCCCCCCTCTGGATAAAGCCAGAAGTGTCCCAAGCCGGTCAAAGTTTATTTATACATTTTTTTTTCACACAAGATTCACAGCTTTGAGTAAAGATTCACACATTTTCTAACTGAATTCAATGAGAAAACACATGAAAGGAGAATATTGTGTGAAAGCATTAATCAAGAGAAAGGGAAATCATCCCCGGGGCGTGGTGACAACGGTGATATCCTGGATCTCAGAGAAGATCCGGCGTATGTGGATGGGAGGATTACAGGGCCATAACGGGATTATTGCAATGATACGGATCCGGTAATCCCAGATTACACCAGGCTGGATTCAGAGTCTCCATTCAGATGCTCATGTTGTGGAAATAAAGCGGTTCTGAATAACCCCTCCCCCTCCAGAGGATTTACTCCCCCCGTTCCTGACCAGGCCTGTTTTTGCAATACGGCGCCGCGTTACTTTAACTGACCGTTGCGCTGTCGTGCAACGCCGCCCCCAAATGATATTTACGTCCTTTTTTTTCCCACCAATAGAGATTTCTATTCTTTTTGATCCCCTGTGCGGTTTTTATTTATAAACAAAAAAAGACCGACAATTAAAAAAAAAAAACATACCAATATTTTTGCCTTTTTGCTATTAAACATGTCCAATTAAGAAAAAAAAAAAAAAAAAATCAAATTTCATCATAAACTAATAAATTTTGGCCAAAAAAAATCCTGATCTGTGTAAATTAATTGGTTTACGTGAAAGTTACAGCGTCTACAAATGGAGGGATAGATACTGGGGGTTTTTTCTTTTTTTTACTAGTAATGGCGGCGATCAGCGACTTATAGCTGGACTGCGGAGGGCATTCTGACATGGGGGGGGGGGACTGACTAACTGCCACTGACATTTCAATGACAGTAATACAATGATCAATGCTAATAAAAAGTACTGACACTGTACTGTACACTGGGCAGGAAGGGGTTAACATCTGAGGCCATCAAAGGGTTAACTGTGTGCTGTGTGTGTTTTAATAGGGAAACTGTACCAGGAGCTTACACTCTAATTTCCCATCCCCCACAGTCACATCAGTCTCTGTACCAGAGGAGCTTACACTCTAATGTCCCCTCCCCCACAGTCCCATCAGTCTCTGTACCAGAGGAGCTTACACTCTAATGTCCCCTCCCCCACAGTCACATCAGTCTCTACACCAGAGGAGCTTACGCTCTAATGTCCCCTCCCCCACAGTCCCATCAGTCTCTGTACCAGAGGAGCTTACGCTCTAATGTCTCCTCCCCCACAGTCCCATCAGTCTCTGTACTAGAGGAGCTTACACTCTAATTTCCCATCCCTCACAGTCACATCAGTCTCTACACCAGAGGAGCTTACACTCTAATGTCCCCTCCCCCACAGTCACATCAGTCTCTGTACCAGAGGAGCTTACGCTCTAATGTCCCCTCCCCCACAGTCACATCAGTCTCTGTACCAGAGGAGCTTACACTCTAATGTCCCCTCCCCCACAGTCACATCAATCTCTGTACAGAGGAGCTTACACTCTAATGTCCCCTCCCCCACAGTCCCATCAGTCTCTGTACAGAGGAGCTGACACTCTATTTCCTCTACACAGGTAGGACACAAGCAGTGAGGACATCCCGGCCTCCATACAATGTATCTATATTGGGAATGTCTCTTCTCCTGGCCCGCCCATTGATCCTCACATTCCGGCTGCGCAGACCTGCGACCATCTTTATTGACCAGTCCTTTTAGCGCCGGTTACCACGGCGACCCCCATTGTTGTGCGAAGAATGACAAGCCGCGGGCATATTTTTCATGTGAAATCACCTTTTCTGTGGCGGCTCGGTATCCAGGACACGGCTATAGAATCCCGAGTGCTCGCCGTCCGCCCTGAGCAAGGTCTATAGGCTCGGCCTGATGGCCGCCGCCCCCCCCCCCCCCCCGGGGGGAACGGCGTTCACTAATGTACAAGCCGCGTCTGCCTGGACGAGCAGAGCCAATGGCGGTCACAGCGCATCAATCTCAGGGATTTACGGGGCCCTTCAGAAAAAGTGCGAAATGTGAGCCGCAGATAGATATGGCGAGGCACATTCCTGAGGAAACGCCTCCTCCTCCTCCTTCTACAAAGTTACAATGTACAGTCTGATCACTGGGGGAGGGGAGACTGAGGAAATGACTCCTCCTCCTTGTACAGTCTGATCACTGGGGGAGGAGACTGAGGAAATGACCCCTCCTCCTTCTACAAAGTTACAATGTACAGTCTGATCACTGGGGGAGGGGAGACTGAGGAAATGACTCCTCCTCCTTGTACTGTCTGATCACTGGGGGAGGAGACTGAGGAAATGACCCCTCCTCCTTCTACAAAGTTACAATGTACAGTCTGATCACTGGGGGGAGGAGACTGAGGAAGTGCTTCCTCCTCCTTCTACAAAGTTACAATGTACAGTCTGATCACTGGGGGAGGGGCGACTGAGGAAATGCTCCTCCTCCTTCTACAAAGTTACAATGTACAGTCTGATCACTGGGGGAGGGGAGACTGAGGAAACGCCTCCTTCTACAAAGTTACAATGTACAGTCTGATCACTGTTGGAGGGGAGACTGAGGAAATGCCCCCTCCTCCTTCTACAAAGTTACAGTGTACAGTCTGATCACTGGGGAGGGGATACTAAGAAAATGACTCCTCCTCCTTCTACAAAGTTACAATGTACAGTCTGATCACTGGGGGAGGGGAGACTGAGGAAACGCCTCCTCCTCCTTCTACACAGTTACAATGTACAGTCTGAACACTGGGGGAGGGGAGACTGAGGAAACGCCTCCTCCTCCTTCTACAAAGTTACAATGTACAGTCTGATCACTGGGGTGACATTTCCGGGGTTAATGACCAGTTCCCCTCCAGAATAATTAGGATTCCCCGGGGGGGGGACAATCATGACTGGTACATTTTAAATCCCAGATTCCTCCTGCTGGTATTATGAGGAGGGGGTGGTGATGATTTCCTCATCGTTCTCCCTGCAGCCAGGAAGCAGCACAGCCACCCTGAATCATGTGCAAGGTCCTTATCTGTGTCCATCCAGCCCCTTATCTTCCTCCTGCTCTGTCGCCCCTCCAGCCATCTCTCTATAGATACAGAGCAGGGGCCCCCAGGGAGCAGACACCATGGGGCCCGCTCCAGCCTGCGTCCCTTTATCTGCTGTGAGGATGATCACTTCAAATAATGATCTATGACGAACGAAGAGGCCGTGAACAAAACGTGTGACAGTTCCGTGTCCAGCTTTAGATGGCTGCAGGATGTTATTGCAGCAAAACAGCCGAGCGATCCGGCCGTAAAAACAGGATTGTGTTGTGTAAAATCCTTTTCTCTCATCTACTGAGGGACACAGGAAGTCATATACTGCGGGTTATAATGCCACCTACAGTATATGTCCCTCAGTGGACAAGAAAGAAAATGGGGTTTTCATAATCACTGCAAACTCTTTTTTTTCTTCAGTTGCTGACAAGTAGCATGCTGTCAGGAGGAGAGAGCAGAGTGACAGAGAGATGAGCTCATCACTTTGCCGCTTCTCCTTTCAGTGCCTAGATCTAGGTTGGGGGCTGGTCTGGGATGACTTGGGTTCAGAAGAAGTAGGTTGAATCAGTTCCTGTTATGTGCAAAGAGCATGCTGATAGGAGGAGAGATCAGAGTGACAGACAGTTGAGCTCATCACTGTGCCGCCTCTCCTTTTATTGTCTAGATCTAGGTTGGGGGATGGTCTGGGATGACTTGAACTGATTCAACGTACTTCTTCTGAGCCCAAGTCATCCCGGACCAGCCCCCAACCTAGATCTAGGCACTGAAAGGAGAAGCAGCACAGTGATGGGCTCATCTCTCTGTCACTCTGCTCTCTCCTCCTATCAGCATGGTCTTTGCACATAACATGAACTGATTCAACCTACTACTTCTGAGCCCATGTTATGTGCAAAGACCATGCTGATAGGAGGAGAGAGCAGAGTGACAGAGAGATGAGCAGATCACTGTGCTGCTTCTTTGTCTAGATCTGGGTTGGGGGCTGGTCCAAGATGACTTGGACTCAGAAGAAGTACGTTGAATCAGTTCCTGTTTTGTGCAAAGAGCATGCTGATAGGAGGCGAGATCAGAGTGACAGAGAGATGAGCTCATTCCCATGCTGCTTCTCCTTTCACTGTCTAGACCTGGGTTGGGGGCTGGTCCGGGATGACTTGGGCTCAGGAGAAGTGTGTGGAATGAGGCTGGCCATCAGACTGAGGGCACCTAGTGGCAGAAAAAAGTGCTGCAAAATCTCCGGATCGAAGGTCAGTATTATAACAAAAGCTGGATTTGTTATTTTACCTTTTATTGGGTTTTTTATTTGTAGTTTGTTATGTGTGGCTGGAGTTCCGCTTTAAATATTTGAACAAGGACACCGGTGTCACGTCCACCCGGGCCCTGTCTGCATCATGAAAATGCTGGGCTTGGCGCTGCGCCCGGCTCGGTGTCATGGCATGCCGGCACGGTGTCACACAAAGCCGAGGTCTCGCAGGAGGTTTCGTTGCCAGGCAGGGGAGAAGGATGCTTCAAGTCTCCAGGCAACAACGAGGCAGAGAGAGGAGGAACATGCTTAACCCTTCGCCTGCACCTGAGAGGACCGCCATGGGGGAGAAGAATGGAGGACTGAGAGCCGCACGGAGGGGGGGGGGGGGGGGGGGGGGAGATTAAATATTTAGGACACTTCAGTAAAGAAATATCACTTATGTGAAGGTCAGCTCTGGGGAAAAGAAAACAGGCCGCTCTCTAGGACTCCCCCCCCTCCCACATGATCTCTAGGACTCCCCCCCCCCCGCATGCTCTCCAGGATTCCCCCCCGCTATATCTCTAGGACTCCCTCCCCCCGCATGCGCTCTAGGATTCCCCCCGCATGATCTCTAGGACTCCCCCCCCCATTCCTATCCCTCCTGCTTTGCTTCTCCCCTGCCCCCCCCCCCCCATCAATTTCCTTCTAACACCTTCCCCTCTCTTCACTCCCCCCACCTCCTTTTCACTCTCTCCCTCTGCCCTCTTCTCTCCCCCCCCCATTCCTATCCCTCCTGCTTTGCTTCTCCCCTGCCCCCCCCCCCCATCAATTTCCTTCTAACACCTTCCCCTCTCTTCACTCCCCCCACCTCCTTTTCACTCTCTCCCTCTGCCCTCTTCTCTCCCCCCCCCCTTTCTCCTCTCTCTCCCCCGCTCTTTTCTTCCCCCCCCCTTTATCTTTGCTCTCCCTCTCTTCCCCCCTTCTCTCTCCCTTACAGCCCCCATCTTTTCCCCCCTCTCTTCTCTTTCTCCCCCCCCTCTTCTCTTTCTCCCCCCTCTCTTCTCTCTCTCTCTCCCCCCTTCTTCTCTCTCTCCCCCCTTTTCTCTCTCTCCCCCCCTCTTTTCTCTCTCTCCCGCCCCTCTTCTCTCTCTCTCCCCCCTCTTCTCTCTCTCCTCTCTCCCCCTTCTCCTCCCTCTTCTCTCCCTTTGTCTCTCTCTCCCCCCATCTTCTCTCTGTCCCCTCTTCTTTTGCCTCTTCTCTCCTCCCGTCTTCTCTCTTCCCCTTATCTTTTCTCTCTCCCCTCATCTCTATTTCCTCTTCTCTCTCCCCCCCCCCTCTCTTCCCCCCCCATCTCTATTTCCTCTTCTCTCCCCTCTTCTCTCTCTCTCTCTCTATCCCTCCCCCCTCCTCTCTCTCCATCCCTCCCCCCTCTTCTCCCCCCCTTCTGTCTCCCCCTCCCTTCTCTCCCCCCTCTTCTCTCTCCCCCCTCTTCTCTCTCTCCCCCTCCTCTCTCTCTATCCCTCCCCCCTCTTCTCCCCCCCTTCTCTCTCCCCTCCCCCCTCTTCTCTATCTCTCCACTCTTCTCTCTCCCCCTCCCCCCTCTTCTCTCTCCCCCCTCTTCTCTCTCTCTCCCCCCTCTTCTCACTCTCTCCCCTTTTCTTCTCCACCTCTTGTCCCTCTCCCTCTCTTCCTTTCCCCCGCCTCCCCCCTCTTCTCTCACTCCTTCTCCCGCCTCCCCCCTCTTCTCTCTCTTCTTTTCCCCCCTCCCCCATCTCTCTCCCTCTCCCCCCTTTCTTCTCCACCTCCTTGTCCCCCTCCCCTCTCTCTCTGCCTTTCCCCTGCCTACCCCCCCCCCCCCCTCTCTCTCATCATGTGTTTACAGTACGCATATTACATCACAGATTTTCTTATCACATTCATCCCAAAAGTACAATCAGTTCTAAGATGAAGGACACCCGGACAACCAATAGAGCGAGTCCTTGTTATTGCCACAATGTCCCCATTCTGCTGACTGTCTCCCACATACAGGAATAGATCGAACGTCGGACTCTTCTAGCTGTGACCCCTCTCTTACCACACATCAGGCAATATCGGAAACAAACCTCCCAATGCCGGCCATACACACTTCAATCAATTGTCAGCCCTGAGATACTTTGTTCATTAATATGATCAGATTTTATTCCATCAGATTGTGAGATGACACGGTGGAAACAGCGATGAGATCAATAACTTACAAATCGAAAGATATGATCATAGCTATTGATCAAAATCCATCTACCCATGTGTGGTTGATCGATTGAATGGGTTGTTGACTGAAAATAGATTATTTCTATTGGTAGAGATACATTGGAAAATAAATCATTTATTGAAGGGCTTTTGGCCACCAGAAGTTCCCATTTGGGACTTTCAGATAAAGACACCCATATACACGGAGGCTGAGATACAATACACATTACAATGCCTGTGTAGCACCCTCTAGTGTGCTACTAGTGTGAGTGTAGGTAAATTTATTATGATTCATGTGAGGCTGTAATTAGGTCACACTGGGCGACTTAGTAGGTTGGAACTCTATTGCCTCCACCTGGTTCTGAAGGACCATGAAAGCTTCCAGAAGCCAGAGGGCAGAGGAGGTGGAGACCTAAATCTCTGGCTGGCTGGCTGGCAAGTTGAGCTGGGAACTTTCTTTTCTTTTTGACATGCGTTGCCCGTCCATGTGTTCCTTGCTGTAAAAAGCCAGTTATAGACCGGGGCATTGGGCATTTATTGTACTGGAGACCTAAATCTGCATGTTTATGGGAGTCTGGCCAATCCCAGGTTTGGAGGCCCTGATAGTGTGGTAAGGCTAACCCAATAAATATGAGAGAGGCAGGCTATAAGGGGAGTCGGTGGTGGAAGATGGAGATGCTGAAGAGGCTGTCGGGGGCCTGGGTGGGGTCCCCTAGGTCCTGGGAGGGGGGGGGGGGCTTAGCCTCCAGGCTGGTTCCGGCTGGCTCAGGAAGATCCATTCAGCATCATAGCATGAACAGGATCATTGCCTGGGGGCAGTGGGAGCAAGGAGGAACATCATCACACCCAGGAGCACCAGGGAAAACCTAGGACCTCTAATAGGAACGCCTTGTCCTGGGAGATCTTCTGAGCAGCCAGGAGGGCTGGTAGTGTCAGCAGGCTGTGGAGCTGGGAGCAAGTCTGGGGAGGGGCTTACAGTCCCTAGCCTATAAGGGGCTTTGGCTACTGATCCATAATGCCTGGCCACTTTTAAGATGAAGAACAGTCCAGGATCTTTTTCTGTAAATAGGAAGGAAGTTGTCCCCATGCATTGATTCAGTCAAGTTGGGCATCCCGTAATCCCATACTCCATCCAAGTTTTCCCCTAATAGCACAAAAAGCAAGCTCACGGACTGTTCACTGACTTTAAGTGTGGAAAATGCGTGTTGCCTGGCTGTGCAACGCTTAGGGGGATCCAGAAACACAGCGACCCTCAAGAGGGTAGCGCTACCTGTGTATAGTGTGCCAGGTATAGAGACAAATTTGTCAGTAAGGGTCTATTCTCCTCAGGGCTGCCTGTGATCACCTCACCCACCTTCCTTATTGATTCCTCACCTCTTCCCTACTCCTGCTAATAATACCTCCTATACATGAGCCCAACCCCATCACTTGCCTGACAGTGCCAACCAGGATTTACCTGACTGTTCTCTTCCCTGCCACCTACCTTGATCCCTGCCTGGACATGACTATTCTCTTATTTGCCTCCTGCCACAACCTCTGTCTGGACATGACTACTCATTTGTTTACTGCCTGCCTGGACCTGACTACTCTTGTCTACTGCATTGTAAACAGTCTCCATGCCATAGCTCTTGTCTTCCTACAATCCCTTGGCGGGTCCATCCTGACGGCCACAACCTGGTGCTAGGTTGCAGCAAAGAGAAGCAGGGACCATTATGGATTCTGGCCCATCAGCACCATCGGGAGCTCTTGAGAAAATCAGATGGTACTTAGAATCTGCACCTTGTGGGAACCTACATCACCTGGACCAAACTACTCTTGTCTCTCGTATCATAAACAGTCTCTGCTCCGTAATCCTTCTCTTCCCACAACCTCTTGGTGGGTCGATCCTAAGGGCTGCAACCTGGTGCCTTGTTGTGGTATGGAGAACCAGGGACATTAGGGTTTCTGGTCCATCACCACCATCAGGAGCTCCTGAGCAAATAAGCTGATATTTAGGCTCTGAAACTTGGGGGAGCACACATCACTTGGACCTTACTTCTATAGTCTCTCGTATCATAACCAGTCTCCATTCCATAATCCTTCTCTTCCCACAACCCCTTGGTCAATCCTGAGGACTGCAACCTGTTGCTAGGTTACGGCAAAAAGATCCAGGAACCATTAGACTTTCTGGCATATCATTACCATTGGGAGCTCCTGAGAAAATCAGATGGTACTTAGAATCTGTACCTTGTGGGAACCCACATCACCTGGACCAAACTACTTTTTGTCTATTGTATCAAACAGTCTCTGCTCCGTAATCCTTCTCTTCCCACAACCTCTTGGTGGGTCGATCCTGAGGACTGCAACCTGCTGGCAGGTTGCAGCAAAAAGAACCAGGAACCATTAGACTTTCTGGTCCATCACCACCATCGGGAGCTCCTGAGAAAATCAGATGGTATTTAGAATCTGCACCTTGTGGAAACCTACATCACCTGGACCAAACTACTCTTCTCTGTCGTATCATAAACTGTCTCTGCTCCGTAATCCTTCTCTTCCCACAACCTCTTGGTGGGTCGATCCTAAGGGCTGCAACCTGGTGCCTTGTTGTGGTATGGAGAACCAGGGACCATTAGGGTTTCTGGTCCATCACCACCATCAGGAGCTCCTGAGCAAATAAGCTGGTACTTAGGGTCTGCAAATTGGGGGAGCACACATCACTTGGACCTGACTTCTATAGTCTCTCGTATCATAACCAGTCTCCGTTCCATAATCCTTCTCTTCCCACAACCCCTTGGTCAATCCTGAGGACTGCAACCTGTTGCCAGGTTATGGCAAAAGGATCCAGGAACCATTAGACTTTCTGGCACATCATTACCATTGGGAGCTTCTGAGAAAATCAGATGGTACTTAGAATCTGTACCTTGCGGGAACTCACATCACCTGGACCAAACTACTTTTTGTCTATTGTATCAAACAGTCTCTGCTCCGTAATCCTTCTCTTCCCACAACCTCTTGGTGGGTCGATCCTGAGGACTGCAACCTGCTGGCAGGTTGCAGCAGAAAGAACCAGGAACCATTAGACTTTCTGGTCCATCACCACCATCGGGAGCTCCTGAGAAAATCAGATTGTACTTAGAATCTGTACCTTATGGGAACCCACATCACCTGGACCAAACTACATTTGTCTATTGTATCATAAACAGTCTCTGCTCTGTAATCCCACAACCTCAAGGAGAACCAGGGACCATTAGGGTTTCTGGTCCATCACCACCATCAAGCGCTCCTGAGCAAATAAGCTGGTACTTAGGCTCTGCACATTGGGGGAGCACACATCACTTGGACCTGACTTCTCTAGTGTATTGTATCATAAACAGTCTCCGCTCCATAATCCTTCTCTTCCCACAACCGCAGGGGAGCCCAAATCACCTGCCAATGGGCACCATAACATTTTCAATATCTGTTAATGTTCATGTTAATTCTAGTAACGAGATACATTGAACTGCTATTACAATAAAACGATCAAATAAAGACTTTTAAAGAGTGTTGAAGAACATATGTAGTGTTAATCTCAATATAGGTCGCAGATGTCTTGCTTCATAAAGATGTAACTAGCCCACACAAAACCTGGAAGGGGAAAAGCTCATATCTCCAAGGGCTCTATCCCTTGGTGGGAACAAAGTCATTGATGTTCCCAGAGAGCAAGTCCAGGATAGGATAAGGTGCATCTTGCTGCTCTCTGGGAACATCAAGGAACTCTGTCAACGTTTGGCCTAAGCATTAACATCTAATCTGAACCTTAGATAAAATGTTAAAGAATTTCCAAAAGTAAGACGGGCCTTTCATTCTCAGTCCTGTGGAGGTATTGCAGAATGGAAAATAACCAAGGGATTGCAAATGGAAACACAATTATGGATGGAGGTTTAAATTCTATATGAGATCAATGAGTAGAGAGGATCTTTATGGTTCTAGCTATTCCTTTCAAGCTATGTGTCACTGCACTTTAAGCTGAGCCCCCCCCCCCTTTTCTTCAGTTCCTGCTTTGTCCTCAGTGTCTGCCTCCAGCTTCTGGGTACCCCTTCACTCCTAGTGCACCTCGTGATTTCAGTGCACCCCAGAGCGCCTTGTGTCATCGACTGACCCAAGTGCACACCTTTGCGTCCCATGACTCTCAAGAGCCCCCTGTATCATCTAGTGACTCCAGTGTGCCCCATGACTTCAGCTGCACTCCAAGTGAACCCAAGAACATCCTGTGTCATGTAGTGACACCAGTGTGCTCTGGGCATCCAATTACTTTATTTTTACCTAAGAGAATCCGATGTCATCTAGTGACACCATTATGCTCCTTTGAGCCCCAAGACTTCAAGTGTATCCAGGAGCATACTATACCATGTAGTGACCCTATTAAGTTCCTGTGCATCCCATTACTTCAAGTGTACCCAACAGCATCCCATGTCATCTGATGACTCCAGTGTGCCCTGGGCACCTCATGACTTCATATGTACCCAAGAGAATCCTTTGTCATCTAGTGACCCAGTTGTGCTCCTTTGAGCCCCAAGACTTCAAGTGTACCCAAGAGCATTCAATGTCATCTGGTGACTCCAGTGTGCCCTGGATGCCCCATGACGCCATATACTGTATATACAACAACATCCTATGTCACCTAGGGACCCTCATTGTATTCTTTTGTGCCCCATGACTTCAAGTGTACCCAAGAGCATCCTATGCCATCTAGTGACCCCGTTGTGCTCCTTTGAGCCCCAAGACTTCAACTGCACCCAAGTGCATCTGATGTCATCTGATGACTCCAGTGTGCCCTGAATGCCCCATGACACCATATACTGTATACCCAACAGCATCCTGTGTCACCTAGTGACCCTCATTGTATTCCTGTGTGCCCCATGACTTCAAGTGTACCCAAGAGCATCCTATGTCATCTAGTGACCCCGTTGTGCTCCTGTGTACCCATGACTCCAAGTACACCTCAGAGCATCCTGTGTCATCTAATGACTTCAGTGTGCCGTGGACATCACATGACTCCAGTGGTGTACCCAAGAGCATCCTATGCCATCTAGTGACCACATTGTGCTCCTGTGTACCCATGCCTCCAAGTACTCCTCGGAGCATCCTGTGTCATCTAATGACTTCAGTGTGCTGAGGGCGTCACATGACTCCAATGATGTACCCAAGAGCATTCTGAGTCATGTAGTGACTCCAGTGTGCCCTGGGCACCCTGTGACTCCATACATACCCAAAAGCTTCCTATGTCATGTTGTGCTCCTGTGCGCCCCATGACTCCAAGTATACCCCAGAACATCCTGTTTGACCACCTAGGGACTCTTGGTGCACCCTGTGAACCTCCTTAACACCTCCAATTTACTTCTGCTTCATGTGGACAGTCCTCTAATTGACTACAGACCCCTGTATGTGAGACCTACTGAAAGGAAAACTTTGCAGATCCAATTTCCAAACCTTCTCTTAAATAAATAGAATTTTATTTTACGTCTTGCTAAAAGCAATTACAATATATCTCCAATATTTGAAAGCTATCACAGAATGACCCACGATGCAAACCTTCTACATAAAGGTCTTGTTTCGAGATCACAGATGATTCCAGTGGTTGTCCTACAACTGATTGCACGTTGAAGTGAAATAATACCATGGAGCAGGGGCGGACTGACCATTTGGAAACTCGGGCACTGCCCGAGGGCCCGGGGTCAGTAGGGGGCCCCATGTGATGCCCCTGGTACCTTTTTCATAGGCTTTTTTGGGTTTGGACAAGGACACAGGGGCCCCATGATGCCCTATTGCCCGTGGGCCCCATGAGTTGTCAGTCCGCCCCTATGATAGAAATAAGACGCAGCATTGTGCCATCCTCTCCTGACTTTATTTGGGGCATTTGGCAACTGTTGTGGAGCCTCTGATGGCCATAAGATCCAACATTTTGGAAACATTTTCCCACCTTAGACCAAATTAAATGGAACTGAGTGGACAGCGATTTGCCACCTGTGGTTTTACCCATTTCTTGGTTTTGTGCATCCAGATAACCCAAATTTGGGTGTAAATGATCTGAAAATGCGGGAGCTTGCCAAAACCCACCCATTGTAACGACTACCGATGTGCAAGATACTGCTTTTCTGCTGCTGGCCAGATCTGCAAAGATCTGAATGGGTTTGAAGATCCCTCCATGTGATGAAAAGGTCCTCCAATGGTTAGAATCAACCCTTTGTCCTGATCATTGTTCAAAACCGTCATACTGGCTGTACGTAGGCGGCTTTGGCATTCAGGACCAGCATGGAGGATGCACGGCCGTGCAGGTGGAGAGGAGCTGTGATGTCTTCATCACTGAGGGTGTCAGAGACAGGCGATCACCGAGAGGACGCCAAATGTCACCGTGAGTGCTGCAGTCAGTAATTGTCAGCCAGCCGCACCAACGGCTGTAATCACAGGTTTAACACACTCAGGTCACAGAATACACTAATGTCCCCATAGAACAATGACACCATAATAACAGGGTGTCAGGAACACAGCAGTGCGCACGACGGGAGCGTTATATGTCAGAGCTATATAAATGTATAATAATAGTGTGTGACTGAGGGGGCATTATTATTATACAGGATTTATATAGCGCCAACAGTTTGCGCTTTACAATATAAGGGAGACAATACAATTACAATACATTTCAGTACAGAAGGAATAGGAGGGCCCGGCTCGTGGAGCTTACAATCTAAAGCAAGGGGGAGGTGATACAAAAGGTGATAGCTGCAGGGGATGATCTGGTGGAGGTGATTCAAGTACAGTTCTTCGGTGGAGGTGGGGTGGGTTTCCCTGAATAAGTGAGTTTTCAAAGATCGCCTGAAGGCAGACAGGGTGGGGACTGACTGGACATACTGTGGTAGGGAGTTCCAGAGAATGGGAGAGGCTCTGGAGAAGTCCCGGAGTCGAGCGTGGGAGGAGGTGATAAGGGAGCTAGAGAGGAAGATATCTTGGGAGGAGCGAAGTGGGCGATATCTGCGGATGTGGTTGGCGATGTAGCTGGGGCAGTGTTGTGGATGGCTTTGTATGCTGTGGTTATTTATACGTTGGTTAGTGGAAGCCAATGAAGGGATTGGCAGAGAGGGGTGGAGGACACTGAGTGGAGGTCAGTGGAAGGATTGGCAGAGAGGGGTGGAGGACACTGAATGGAGGCCAGTAGAGGGATTGGCAGAGAGGGGTGGAGGACACTGAATGAAGGCCAGTGGAGGGATTGGCAGAGAGGGGTGGAGGACACTGAATGAAGGCCAGTGGAGGGATTGGCAGAGAGGGATGGAGGACACTGAATGGAGGCCAGTGGAGGGATTGGCAGAGAGGGGTGGAGGACACTGAATGGAGGCCAGTGGAGGGATTGGCAGAGAGGGGTGGAGGACACGGAGTGGAGGCCAGTGGAGGGATTGGCAGAGAGGGGCAGCAGTTGCCTATCGGTTGGTGAGGTGGATGAGTCTAGCAGCAGCATTCATAATAGACTGAGGGGGGGGATAGCCTGTGTAACGGTAGACCAGTGAAGAGGGAGTTGCAGTAATCAAGGTGGGATATAACTAAGGCGTGGATAAGTTGTTTGTGGTGTCATTGGTCAGAAGGGAGGATTTTGGAATGTTCGGGAGATTGAGGCGGCAGGATTTAGCCAGTGATTGGATGTGGGGCCCAAAGGAGAGGTCAGAGTCTAGGATTACACCCAGCACCCTGGCATGAGGGGAAGGACCAATGGTTGTGCTGTTGATCCCAATGGTAAAGTCATGAGTGGGGGATCGGGGGGGGGGGGAAATATTACAGCTCGATTTGGAAAGATTGAGTTTGAGGGAGCAGTGTGACATCCATACGGATATGTCGCTTAGTAGATTTGTGATACGTGAGGAGGTTGAGGGGATGAGCTGGGGAGTGGAGAGATAGATCTGGGTGTCATCAGCATAGAGGTGGTATTGGAAGCCATGGGAGGTCATCAGTTGGCCCAAGGAGGAGGTATAGAGAGAAAAGGAGAGGCCAAAGGACAGATCTTGGGGTACCACAAAAGAAAGAGGCAGAGGAGCGGAGGAGGAGTTGTATGTGACACTGAAAGTGCGCTGAGAAAGGTAAGAGGAGAACAAGGAGAGAATACAGTCACGGAGGCCAATGGAGTGGAGTTTACTGAGGAGCAGCTGGTGGTCGACTGTGTCAAAGGCAACGAAAAGGTCAAGTATGAGTATGGAGTAATGGCCATTGGTTAGGGTGAGTATGGAGTAATGGTCATTGGTTAGGGTGAGTATGGAGTAATGGCCATTGGTTAGGATGAGTATGGAGTAATGGCCGTTGGTTGGATGAGTATGCAGTAATGGCCATTGGTTGGGATGAGTATGGAGTAATGGCCATTGGTTGGGATGAGTATGGAGTAATGGCCATTGGTTGGGATGAGTATGGAGTAATGGCCATTGGTTAGGGTGAGTATGGAGTATGGTCATTGGTTAGGGTGAGTATGGAGTAATGGCCGTTGGTTAGGATGAGTATGGAGTAATGGCCGTTGGTTGGGATGAGTATGAGTAATGGCCATTGGTTGGGATGAGTATGGAGTAATGGCCATTGGTTGGGTGAGTATGGAGTAATGGCCATTGGTTGGGATGAGTATGGAGTAATGGCCATTGGTTGGGATGAGTATGGAGTAATGGCCATTGGTTAGGGTGAGTATGGAGTAATGGTCATTGGTTAGGGTGAGTATGGAGTAATGGCCATTGGTTAGGATGAGTATGGAGTAATGGCCGTTGGTTGGGATGAGTATGGAGTAATGGCCATTGGTTGGGATGAGTATGGAGTAATGGCCATTGGTTGGGATGAGTATGGAGTAATGGCCATTGGTTGGGATGAGTATGGAGTAATGGCCGTTGGTTGGGATGAGTATGGAGTAATGCCATTGGTTGGGATGAGTATGGAGTAATGGCCATTGGTTGGGATGAGTATGGAGTAATGGCCATTGGTTGGGATGAGTATGGAGTAATGGCCATTGGTTTGGGATGAGTATGGAGTAATGGCCATTGGTTGGGATGAGTATAGAGTAATGGCCATTGGTTAGGGTGAGTATGGAGTAATGGCCGTTGGTTGGGATGAGTATGGAGTAATGGCCATTGGTTGGGATAAGCATGGAATAATGGCCATTGGTTGGGATGAGTATGGAGATGGGCCGTTGGTTGGGATGAGTATGGAGTATTGGCCGTTGGTTGGGATGAGTATGGAGTAATGGCCGTTGGTTTTAGCAGTTAGTAGGTCAGTAGGTTTTAGTAGGGCAGTTTCTGTGGAATGTTGTGGGCGGAAGCCAGACTGTCGGGGATCAAGAAGGTTGTTGTCGGTGAGGTAGCAGTTCATACGGTTGTGAACAAGGCTCTCGAGAAGTCTTTCAGGGATTTAGTTTACGCCACGCTCGCTCAAGCCTGCGGCTATGTCTCTTGAGACTTCTGGTGTCATCTGTTTGCCAGGGTTGTGACAGGCGAGGCCGGGTTCTGCTTGTGGAGAGAGGAGCAAGAGCGTCCAGGGAGGATGATAGTTGTTGTAGGCAGATGAGGCCAGCAATGGGCAGGACAGGGGTGCAATTTCATCATAGAGGAGCTCAGTAGCGGAGTGGAGAAGGTCAGCGCTGAGGTGGTGGAGGCATCTACAGCTGATGGTTTGCTGGTTGGAGGCAGGAGAGTGTGAAGCTGATAAAGTTGTGATTAAAGAGAGGAAAAGGGTGTTAGAGAGGTTACAGGGAGTGCAGAGGTGGGTGAATACAAGGTCGGGGGTGTTGCCGTTGGAGTGGGTGGTGGATTGTGACCCTTGTGTTAGGTTAAAAGAGGAAGTTAGGTTGCATTAGAGTGTAAGCTCCTCTGTACAGAGACTGATGTGACTGTGGGGGAGGGGACATTAGAGTGTAAGCTCCTCTGGTTCACAGACTGATGGGACTGTAGGGGAGGGGACATTAGAGTGTAAGCTCCTCTGGTACAGAGACTGATGTGACTGTGGGGGAGGGGACATTAGAGTGTAAGCTCCTCTGGTACAGAGACTGATGTGACTGTGGGGGAGGGGACATTAGAGTGTAAGCTTCTCTGGTACACAGACTGGTGTGACTGTGGGGGAGGGGACATTAGAGTGTAAGCTCCTCTGGTACAGAGACTGATGTGACTGGGGGGAGGGGACATTAGAGTGTAAGCTCCTCTGGTACAGAGACTGATGTGACTGTGGGGGAGGGGACATTAGAGTGTAAGCTCCTCTGGTACAGAGACTGATGTGACTGTGGGGGAGGGACATTAGAGTGTAAGCTCCTCTGGTACAGAGACTGATGTGACTGTGGGGGAGGGGACATTAGAGTGTCACCTCCTCTGGTGCAGAAAATGATGTGACTGTGGGGGAGGGGCATTAGAGTGTAAGCTCCTCTGGTACAGAGACTGATGGGACTGTGGGGAGGGGACATTAGAGTGTAAGCTCCTCTGGTACAGAGACTGATGGGACTGTGGGGGAGGGGACATTAGAGTGTAAGCTCCTCTGGTACAGAGACTGATGTGACTGGGGGGAGGGGACATTAGAGTGTAAGCTCCTCTGGTACAGAGACTGATGGGACTGCGGGGGAGGGGACATTAGAGTGTAAGCTCCTCTGGTACAGAGACTGATGTGACTGCGGGGGAGGGGCATTAGAGTGTAAGCTCCTCTGGTACAGAGACTGCTGTGACTGGCTCCGTGATCTCTGTACAGCGCTGCGGTATATGTCAGCGACACAGAGTATTTCCAGGAAGGGGAGTCTGAAGAATATGAACGTCCTACCAATGAACACTCTTTTTCCTTTTGGGTCGGTTGGGATTTCTCCCTGAAGGTGTTAAGTCTTCCCTCCTCCATGCATCTCTCTTTGTGACGTGTCCAGGACATTTCATGGGTGAGGTACGGAGACAAACACAGGGACACAGGAACCAGGATGCAGAGCCCCATTCCTCTCCGCGTCACCCATCAATATCACGCAGCTGGTTACCACGTTCTCCCTGTGACTGTGCGGCGCTCCATTTACCTGCTATTCCAGTATTGGCATATTCATTTAACGCCAGCACAATCCTAGAATGAAGCCAGGAAGTGAGAAGTAAATCCTACGATGTGGGAGGAATTCCCTCTCAGGTGTCACCAGAACAGGGTGTCCCCATTGTAAGATTTCTACTCACTTCCTGTTTTTTGGCAGCCAAACATTTTTGCTTTCTTTCCGCCATTTTTGAAGGCTTAACCCCTTACCGAAACTATTTCAGCATTATCCTCTGGGGTCAATGGGACTGATCATGACAGCAAATCTTCCCAATACCTTTTGATCCTGCCAGAAATGCAGTGCCATCCTGTGTGCTGTACAGTTATTTCTAGCCCTGCCCAGTACATGTCTGAACTATAGAACCCCCTCCTCTGACAGAGACGAGGAAAGGTGGGAGGAGTTCTGGAATCTTGCCCTAGGGTGACAACGCTGCTTCTCCAGCGTTACCCTGGGACAGGAATTGTGTTACTGGCAGGATCACCAGGGGAAACGAAGGGAAAAAAGCCCCAAAAACATTCTCATGAGTGTCTGGACTCCATGATCGCCCTGGACGGGACGATCGAGCAACCAGAGTGGTTTACAGGTAAAAGAGACGAACGACTCCAATTTTATACTTGTAGTAACTCACGAACATGCATGGATGGCGCCATCGAGCTCAAAATCAAGGGCATACCATGCACATGCAGTGGGGCCCGGAGGGCAGAGGGGGCCCCGATGAGATTCTGATTTATTTTTCCACCCCCCTTCCTAATGTACAACATCCTTCCGACCGCCGGCATTAAACAACGAGGACTATTACCTATGTATCAAAATGATACATATTGATCAATTATTATTAATAGGCAGAATATAGAAACCATTGATCACCAATATTAACGATTATCAATAAGGGGAGTATATAAACATTGATCACCAATGATAACGATTATCAATAAGGGGAGTATATAAACCATTGATTACCAATGATAACGATTATCAATAAGGGGAGTATATAAACCATTGATCACCAATGATAACGATTATCAATAAGGGGAGTATATAAACCATTGATCACCAATGATAACGATTATCAATAAGGGGAGTATATAAACCATTGATCACCAATGATAATGATTATTACTAGGGGAGTATATAAACCATTGATCACCAATGATAAAGATTATTAATAGGAGTGGGCTATAAAGCACTGATCACCAATGTTCATGATGATCAATAAGGGAAGTATATAAAACATTGATTACCAATGATATTGATTATTAATAGGTGTGGGCTATAAACCATTGATCACCAATGTTAACGATTATCAATAAGGGTAATATACTGTATAAATCATTGATCACCAATATTAATGAATACTAATAAAGGGGAGTATATAAACCACTGATCACCAATATTAATGATTATCAATAAAAGGGAATATATAAAACATTGATCACCAATAATAATGATTATTAATAGGGGTGGACTATAAACCACTGATCACCAATGATAATGATTACTGATAAAGGGGAGTATATAAACCACTGATCACCAATATTAATGATTATCAATAAAAGGGAATATATAAAACATTGATCACCAATAATAATGATTATTATTAGGTGTGGGCTATAAACCATTGATCACCAATGTTAATTATTATCAATAAGGGGAGTATATAAACCATTGATCACCAATGACAATGATTATTAATAGGTGTGGGCTATAAACCATTGATCACCAATAATAATGATCATCAATAAAGAGACTATATAAAACCACTACTGATCACTAATGATTCTTAATATGGGGAGTATATAAACGACCGATCACTAATGTTAATGATCATCAATAAGAAGAGTGCATAAAACTATTGATCATCAGTGTTAATGATTATTAGTAGGGGTAGTATAGAAACCATTGATCGCCGATATTAATAGTTATTAGTAGAGTAGACCATTGATCACCGATATTAATAGTTATTAGTGAAGTAGACCATTGATCACCGATGGTAATAGTTATTAGTAGGGTAGACCATTGATTGCCAATGTTAATAGTGATCAGTAGGGTAGACCATTGATCGCCGATATTAATAGTTATTAGTAGAGTAGACCATTGATCACCGATGTTAATAGTTATTAGTAGAGTAGACCATTGATCACCGATGTTAATAGTTATTAGTAGAGTAGACCATTGATCGCCGATGTTAATAGTTATTAGTAGAGTAGACCATTGATCACCGATGTTATTAGTAGGGTAGACCATTGATCGCCGATGTTATTAGTAGGGTAGACCATTGATCGCCGATGTTATTAGTAGAGTAGACCATTGATCATCGATGTTATTAGTAGGGTAGACCATTGATCACCGATGTTATTAGTAGGGTAGACCATTGATCGCCGATGTTATTAGTAGAGTAGACCATTGATCATCGATGTTATTAGTAGGGTAGACCATTGATCACCGATGTTATTAGTAGGGTAGACCATTGATCGCCGATGTTATTAGTAGGGTAGACCATTGATCGCCGATGTTATTAGTAGAGTAGACCATTGATCACCGATGTTATTAGTAGAGTAGACCATTGATCATCGATGTTATTAGTAGGGTAGACCATTGATCATCGATGTTATTAGTAGGGTAGACCATTGATCATCGATGTTATTAGTAGGGTAGACCATTGATCATCGATGTTATTAGTAGAGTAGACCATTGATCGCCGATGTTATTAGTAGAGTATACCATTGATCGCCGATGTTGTTAGTAGGGTAGACCATTGATCACCGATGTTATTAGTAGGGTAGACCATTGATCACCGATGTTATTAGTAGGGTAGACCATTGATCATCGATGTTATTAGTAGAGTAGACCATTGATCATCGATGTTATTAGTAGAGTAGACCATTGATCATCGATGTTATTAGTAGAGTAGACCATTGATCGCCGATGTTATTAGTAGAGTAGACCATTGATCGCCGATGTTATTAGTAGGGTAGACCATTGATCACCGATGTTATTAGTAGGGTAGACCATTGATCATCGATGTTATTAGTAGGGTAGACCATTGATCATCGATGTTATTAGTAGGGTAGACCATTGATCATCGATGTTATTAGTAGGGTAGACCATTGATCACCGATGTTATTAGTAGGGTAGACCATTGATCATCGATGTTATTAGTAGAGTAGACCATTGATCGCCGATGTTGTTAGTAGGGTAGACCATTGATCGCCGATGTTGTTAGTAGGGTAGACCATTGATCACCGATGTTATTAGTAGAGTAGACCATTGATCACCGATGTTATTAGTAGAGTAGACCATTGATCACTGATGTTAATAGCTATTAGTCGAGTAGACCATTGATCGCCGTTGTTATTAGTAGAGTGGACCATTGATCACCGATGGTATTAGTAGAGTAGACCATTGATCGCTGCTGTTATTAGTAGAGTAGACCATTGATCACCGATGGTATTAGTAGAGTAGACCATTGATCGCTGCTGTTATTAGTAGAGTAGACCATTGATCACCGATGTTATTAGTTATTAGTCGAGTAGACCATTGATCACCGATGTTGTGAGGGGTATATCAGGGTTCATATGGTTAAGGAGTTACTTTAAATCTACAATATAAACCAGTGGCTTATATTCCTTAAGACGGCAAGCTTTTTAATGGGGAACTACTTCTAGGGATGCGGTATAAGCCGAGTGCCAAAGAGAGATTACTATTGGGAAAGCAAGTAGAGGGGCCCATCCAAACTTTGCTTTGGGGCCCTGTGCTCTGTAGTTACGCTCCCACTTGAAATATAGAAGGATTTCTCTAGCACACCTCCTGGTAAATACATTTTTTTAAATAACTTTTTTTTATTCACATGTAGGTTTAAAATAAAAAAAAATATAAAAAATTGATTAAAGAACGACGTTTCGGGATCATGTAGGATCCCATTATCAAATGCCATAAATCCCCATCCATGCAGAGGACACCATCCAAAGCTCAAGACCTCAAGGTGATTTCGGTCACCAAGATTCCGACAAAAGTCACCAAATGATTCATATTCACCTCCTGATCACAGCGCAGAGGGATCAGTCATCGCTACATTGTTTCATTCTGCTATACAAATTAATATTCCTATAATATGGGATTTATACAGCGACAACAGTCTACACAGCGCTTTACAGAATAAAAGGTAGTCAGTACAGGTCAAATACAAATCAATCCCAGGGGGACCAGAGAGCCCTGGGCAGTAGAGCTTACAATCTACAAACCACAATTTAGTGTCACATGGGACGGCGTCAGGTTCACCAGGTCTCTGCAGTGCACGCGGCCACCTCAGCATGGAGGGGGTTAAACCAGTTGTCCGCGGAGTGACCGAGGGAGGCCACGTGTTGAATAATTCATCACAGCTCCCGGAGCTACTAAGACGGCCAGGACACTTCATGCGTCACAGACCAGCAGCGTGGAAAGGGCACCTGAATGTTAGATTCAGCCATGGACCCTGGGTGCGCAACATGTAGGAAAACAACGCAGGGGCACTTTAAGGGCCCAAGTATACCTGAAGTAGATAGAATGATAGATAGATATTAATATGGGTAGAGATACATTTGATAGAGAGACAGATAGATACACTATATTGCCCCAAGTATTGGGCCGCCGGCCTTTCCCCGCACATGACCTTTAATGGCCCCCCAGTCTTAGTCCGTAGGGTTCAGTATTGAGTTGGCCCTGCCCTTTCCCCGCACATGACCTTTAATGGCCCCCCAGTCTTAGTCCGTAGGGTTCAATATTGAGTTGGCCCCGCCCTTTCCACGCACATGACCTTTAATGGCCCCCCAGTCGTAGTCCGTAGGGTTCAATATTGAGTTGGCCCCGCCCTTTGCAGCTATAACAGCTTCAACTCTTCTGGGAAGGCCGTCCACAAGGTTTAGGAGGGTGTCTATGGGAAGGTTGGACCATTCTTCCAGAAGCACATTTGTCAGGTCAGGCACTGATGTCGGGGGAGGAGGCCTGGCTCGCAGTCTCCGCTCTAATTCATCCCAAAGGTGTTCTATGGGGTTGAGGTCAGGACTCTGTGCAGGCCAGTCAAGTTCCTCCACCCCAAACTGGCTCCTCCATGTCTTTATGGACCTTGCTTTGTGCACTGGTGCGCAGTCATGTTGGAACAGGAAGAGGCCGTCCCCAAACTCCTCCCACAAAGTCCAAAATGTTGCCTTAAGAGTTCCCTTCACTGGAACTAGGGGGCCAAGCCCTACCCCTGAAAAACAACCCCACACCATAATCCCCCTCCACCAAACTTTACACTTGGGAACAATGCAGTCAGGCAAGTACCGTTCTCCTGGCAACTACCAAACCCAGACACGTCCATCGGATTGCCAGACAGAGAAGTGTGATTGGTCACTCCAGAGAACCCGTCTCCCCTGCTCTAGAGTCCAGTGGTGGCGTGCTTTACACCACGGCATCCCGTGCTTTGCATTGCACTTGGTGATGGAAGGCTTGGATGCAGCTGCTCGGCCATGGAAACCCATTCCATGAAGCTCTCTACGCACTGTTGTTGGGCTCATCTGAAGGCCACACCAAGTTTGGAGGTCTTTAGCTATTGACTCTGCAGACAGTTGGCGACTTCTGCACACTGTGCGCTCCAGCATGCGCTGACCCCGCCCTGTCATGTGACGTGGCCTACCACTTGGTGGCTGAGTGGCTGTTGTTCCCAGTTGCTTCCACTTTGTTATAATCCCACTAACAGTTGAGCGTGGAATATTTAGTAGCCAGGAAATGTCACGGATGGACTTATTGCCCAGGTGGCCACCTATCACGGGACCACGCTTGGAGTCACTGAGCTCCTGAGAGCGACCCATTCTTTCACCAATGTTTGTAGAAGCAGCCTGCATGCCTAGGGAATGGATTGTATACACCTGTGTCCATGGAGGGGATTGGAACACCTGAATCACATGATATGGAGGGGATTGGAACACCTGAATCACATGATATGGAGGGGATTGGAACACCTGAATCACATGATATGGAGGGGATTGGAACACCTGAATCACATGATTGGGAGGGGATTAGAACACCTGAATCACATGATCGGGAGGGGATTAGAACACCTGAATCACATGATCGGGAGGGGATCGGAACACCTGAATCACATGATCGGGAGGGGATCGGAACACCTGAATCACATGATATGGAGGGGATTGGAACACCTGAACCACATGATCTGGAGGGTGGGACCAATACTTTGGGCAATATAGTATAGTATCAGGAGGAGGACGCAGCATCTGTGTGTGAATTCCCAGCGCCAGGCCTGTTAACCCCTTCCTGTCTGCTAACAGCCTAATGCAGGAGGTTTCAGCATCACGTGTGGGCGTGACCTATGGCAAATACAGCCTGCTTGGGAATGTCCGATCCTTCAGACTGGTCCAGCCATCAAGGCATTTTCATATTTGTATAACTCCTCCCATGAGCCCGCCCATTGCTTGCTTCAGGGCCGAGGGCTCTTGAGAGGAGTAGTGCTGCGATGTTTTCAGGAAGCTATGTACAGCCCCCTGCTGGCCCCTCCCACCAGTCATGATCTGCCTGTATTTCATAGAGAGGCACAGAGAAACAGCGATTATGTTTGTAACTCTGTAGAAGGGGGAGGAGTCATTTCCTCAGTCTCCTCCCCCAGTGATCAGACTGTACATTGTAACTTTGTAGAAGGAGGAGGAGGCATTTCCTCAGTCTCCCCTCCCCCAGGGATCAGACCGTACATTGTAACTTTGTAGAAGGAGGAGTAGTCATTTCCTCAGTCTCCCCTCCCCCAGTGCTCAGACCGTACATTGTAATTTTGTAGAAGGAGGAGGAGGCGTTTCCTCAGTCTCCTCCCCCAGTGATCAGACTGTACATTGTAACTTTGTAGAAGGAGGAGGCGTTTCCTCAGTCTCCCCCATTGATCAGACTGTACATTGTAACTTTGTAGAAGGAGGCATTTCCTCAGTCTCCCCTCCCCCGGTGATCAGACTGTACATTGTAACTTTGTAGAAGGAGGAGGCGTTTCCTCAGTCTCCCCTCCCCCAGTGATCAGACTGTACATTGTAACTTTGTAGAAGGAGGAGGAGGCATTTCCTCAGTCTCCTCCACCAGTGATCAGACTGTACATTGTAACTTTGTAGAAGGAGGAGGAAGCAGCCAGGGACTGATCTGTGTCAGACATTTGTGAACTCAGCCAAGAACTGTGCAGCCACCAGGATTTCCATGGCTGTGTCAGCTCCGATCCGGCATCTCCTGTACATGTGCCACGTGCTCAGCCATGCAACGACTTCTATGGACGAGTAAATACAAAGCTCTGGCTGATTCTAATCTGGCCTCAGCTGATCTTAATAGGCCGTGTACACAGGCTGGAAGGGTGACGTGTCCTGGGGAAGGGGGAGGGGGTGTTCTGCAGAAAATGGGTGCAGTCCATGTAGAGGAACCGGTCAGTCTGGCCCACAGGTGGGTGTGGAGAGCCGGCTCGATAAAGTCATTATTACTCGATCATTGCTGGGAGGACTACAGGACCAGGACGAAGAACGCTGGAGCCACGCAGGGTGCGGAGACCAATGGGGACAGGTTAAAGTGGAACTCTGGGCACAAAACGTTTCACTTGAAATCTATTCCCCAAGAGCCACAAAAGATAAAAAATCCAACAAAATGTCTCTGCAAACCCAGATATTACCTTGTAAAAGTAGCAGTGACTGTGTTGTACAGGAGCTGAGGGGGAGGGGTGTCCCAACAAGCTCCACCCACTACAGAAAACCAAGGCGGAGACAAGACCAGTCCCCCCTCACAAGGAGAGAGAAAGTAGAGCTGTAGGAGGGGCCCAAAAGGCTCCACCCACTACAAAAAAATACAGGAGGGGGTGGAGACCAGACCAAACATCCTGCTCAAGGAGAGAGAACAGAGCTTTGGGAGGGGTCAAGAAGGCTCCACCCAGAAAACAAGAAAACAAGGGCGGAGACAAGACCAGTCACCTCTCACAAGGAGAGAGAAAGTAGAGCTGTAGGAGGGGCTTAGAAGGTTCCACCCACTACAGAAAACAAGGGCGGAGACAAGACCAGTCACCCCTCACAAGGAGAAAGTAGAGCTGTAGGAGGGGCCCAGAAGGCTCCACCCCCTACAGAAAACAAGGGCGGAGACAAGACCAGTCACCCCTTACAAGGAAAGAGAAAGTAGAGCTGTAGGAGGGGCTCAGAAGGCTCCACCCACTACAGAAAACTACAAGAGGGGGTGGAGACCAGACCAAACACCCTGCACAAGGAGAGAGAGCAGAGCTGTGGGAGGGTTCAATAAGGCTCCACCCCCTACAGAAAACAAGGGCGGAGATAAGACCAGTCACCCCTCACAAGGAGAGAGAAAGTAGAGCTGTAGGAGGGGCCCAGAGGGCTCCACCCACTACAGAAAACAAGGGCGGAGACAAGACCAGTCACCCCTCACAAGGAGAAAGTAGTGCTGTAGGAGGGGCCCAGAAGGCTCCACCCACTACAAAAAAATACAGGAGGGGGAGGAGACCAGACCAGTCCCCCTGCACAAGGAGAGAGATCAGCAGAGAGCGGTCTTTATTACAGGAAGTCTGGATTAGGTGGGTGAAGGTTAGGCTCAGCATAAATGTTACAACCAACTTTAGATTTAGCAATATTATGAGGATCGAACTAAACTATCCAATCGATTTTTATCCAATCAGGCTCTACAGATCTAAAAGGAGACAGTACAATCAGATTGTATGGTTTGTGGTGACCCTGCTGCCTATGGTGGTGCAGAGGCTCCCAACTTTGGAGCAGACAAGGGGTTAATAAGTGGGACCCCAGCCATACATGTATTGATCCGATTGGTCAATTAAACAAAAAAAAATCGTTTTGCAGATCAAATCTCGTAATTATAGATAGATAGATGGGGGCAAACTAACCAGCCAGTGTCTACTCTTTAAAAGGAAAAAAAACACACAGTGAGCGCTGGTCCTGAGCAGCAGCTGACCACTCTAAGCAACCGATAAAGTACTTGTACAGAACAACATGAAAACAGTGCTGGAGGTATTAATAATAAATCCGAAATGAGTCCACTGCAAGTCCAGGTCATAGAAACATGTCAGGTGACAAACTCAATGTTGGTGATCCCTGAGGAAGGAGCAGAAATACGCACTCACCAGAAAGAAGATATATATAAGCAGTATATATCAAGAGCCCATGGATCCTCAATCCAGAAGGAACAAAGCTGGTCTGGTCACCATAGGTGGGTCTCTCCTTTAAGGATGCAGAAAAAGGTCTTCCTCCTCCCAGGTGGATATTTGGATTCCAAAAGTCAGGATTCTGCAAACAAAGTGCTCATCAAAGGGAGTCAGGGAAGGAGTGCTCCTCAAAAGGGAGTCAGGGAAGGAGTGCTCCTCAAAAGGGAGTCAGGGAAGGAGTGCTCCTCAAAAGGGAGTCAGGGAAGGAGTGCTCCTCAAAAGGGAGTCAGGGAAGGAGTGCTCCTCAAAAGGGAGTCAGGGAAGGAGTGCTCCTCAAAAGGGAGTCAGGGAAGGAGTGCTCCTCAAAAGGGAGTCAGGGAAGGAGTGCTCCTCAAAAGGGAGTCAGGGAAGGAGTGCTCCTCAAAGGGAGTCAGGGAAGGAGTGCTCCTCAAAGGGAGTCAGGGAAGGAGTGCTCCTCAAAGGGAGTCAGAAAAGGAGTGCTCCTCAAAAGGGAGTCAGGGAAGGAGTGCTCCTCAAAGGGAGTCAGGGAAGGAGTGCTCCTCAAAGGGAGTCAGGGAAGGAGTGCTCCTCAAAGGGAGTCAGGGAAGGAGTGCTCCTCAAAGGGAGTCAGGGAAGGAGTGCTCCTCAAAGGGAGTCAGGGAAGGAGTGCTCCTCAAAGGGAGTCAGGGAAGGAGTGCTCCTCAAAGGGAGTCAGGGAAGGAGTGCTCCTCAAAGGGAGTCAGGGAAGGAGTGCTCCTCAAAGGGAGTCAGGGAAGGAGTGCTCCTCAAAGGGAGTCAGGGAAGGAGTGCTCCTCAAAGGGAGTCAGGGAAGGAGTGCTCCTCAAAAGGGAGTCAGGGAAGGAGTGCTCCTCAAAGGGAGTCAGGGAAGGAGTGCTCCTCAAAAGGGAGTCAGGGAAGGAGTGCTCCTCAAAGGGAGTCAGGGAAGGAGTGCTCCTCAAAGGGAGTCAGGGAAGGAGTGCTCCTCAAAGGGAGTCAGGGAAGGAGTGCTCCTCAAAGGGAGTCAGGGAAGGAGTGCTCCTCAAAAGGGAGTCAGGGAAGGAGTGCTCCTCAAAGGGAGTCAGGGAAGGAGTGCTCCTCAAAGGGAGTCAGGGAAGGAGTGCTCCTCAAAGGGAGTCAGGGAAGGAGTGCTCCTCAAAGGGAGTCAGGGAAGGAGTGCTCCTCAAAGGGAGTCAGGGAAGGAGTGCTCCTCAAAGGGAGTCAGGGAAGGAGTGCTCCTCAAAGGGAGTCAGAAAAGGAGTGCTCCTCAAAGGGAGTCAGGGAAGGAGTGCTCCTCAAAAGGGAGTCAGGGAAGGAGTGCTCCTCAAAGGGAGTCAGGGAAGGAGTGCTCCTCAAAGGGAGTCAGGGAAGGAGTGCTCCTCAAAGGGAGTCAGGGAAGGAGTGCTCCTCAAAGGGAGTCAGGGAAGGAGTGCTCCTCAAAGGGAGTCAGGGAAGGAGTGCTCCTCAAAGGGAGTCAGGGAAGGAGTGCTCCTCAAAGGGAGTCAGGGAAGGACGCCCAGAGTGTAGTATGTTATGAATAAAACAGCTTTATTAGGAAACAACAAGCATCTGTTTCAAAAGTTGTCAGGTATCATCAAATGTGTCAGCAGGACAACTAACCCTGACACTTAGAATGATGGCCGCCGGGCCTCCACGTGGCTCCGGCGGCGTAGCGTCTCGACGTCCAGGCTCCTCCTTACGCGTTACGTGCGCACGCACATCTTCAGAGGTATGGCACCAGTGACGTGATGACGCGATAGGCGAACTTATACAGGCATAGTGACGCATGCGCGGATTCATATGAGCCATTGTGCAACGGCTAAGGCGCATGTGCGATGTTCCGTCCGCCATTTTAATGGAGTTCAGAGACACGCAAAAGCAAGGCGATGGTGCGCCGTATATCAGACAATTGGATGTCAGTGGGGGGAAGTTCAACATCGGTGTGAATACACCCATTCATAGAATAACTAATACAAATTTATGAAAAATAAGCGCTCAATTATGTTGAACCCACTCAAATCATATAATATAATTTCGAATATGTATGTGTGCATGCGTCATTATTATATGAAACTCTAAGTTCGCCACAATTCAAAAAAGTGACATAGCGTGCCCTATAATACATTGTGCAAAAGCAAATATAAAAGAACAATGATATCAATCAGTAAATAGTAAAATTCACAAACCAAACATAGTAAATAAAAAACTGAATAACTAAAAACCTAGATCTGCATCAACCATAAAAAAAAGATAAAACATCTAAAACATGATAAGAATGGGATCAGCATGTAGAATCGTCAATCCATGCGTCTATAAGCAATGTAGTCTAACTTGCTAAAAATAAAATAATTAAGATGTATCAGATTCATTAAGAATTACTCCGTTATCAAAAATGGTGGATGCTTATGTATTATAGGGCACGCTATGTCACTTTTTTGAATTGTGGCGAACTTAGAGTTTCATATAATAATGACGCATGCACACATACATATTCAAGATTATAATATATGATTTGAGTGGGTGCAACATAATTGAGCCACCGCGCTTATTTTTCATAAATTTGTATTAGTTATTCTATGAATGATTGTATTCACACCGATGTTGAACTTCCCCCCCACTGACATCCAATTGTCTGATACAGTCAGGTCCATAAATATTGGGACATGGACACAATTCTAACATTTTTGGCTCTATACACCACCACAATGGATTTGAAATGAAACGAACAAGATGTGCTTTAACTGCAGACTGTCATCTTTAATTTGAGGGTATTTACATCCAACTCAGGTGAACGGTGTAGGAATTACAACAGTTTGCATATGTGCCTCCCACTTGTTAAGGGACCAAAAGTAATGGGACAATTGGCTTCTCAGCTGTTCCATGGCCAGGTGTGTGTTATTCCCTCATTATCCCAATTACAATGAGCAGATAAAATGTCCAGAGTTCATTTCAAGTGTGCTATTTGCATTTGGAATCTGTTGCTGTCAACTCTCAAGATGAGATCCAAAGAGCTGTCACTATCAGTGAAGCCATCATTAGGCTGAAAAAACAAAACAAACCCATCAGAGAGATAGCAAAAACATTAGGCGTGGCCAAAACAACTGTTTGGAACATTCTTAAAAAGAAGGAACGCACCGGTGAGCTCAGCAACACCAAAAGACCCGGAAGACCACGGAAAACAACTGTGGTGGATGAGCGAAGAATTCTTTCCCTGGTGAAGAAAACACCCTTCACAACAGTTGGCCAGATCAAGAACACTCTCCAGGAGGTAGGTGTATGTGTGTCAAAGTCAACAATCAAGAGAAGACTTCACCAGAGTGAATACAGAGGGTTCACCACAAGATGGAAACCATTGGTGAGCCTCAAAAACAGGAAGGCTAGATTAGAGTTTGCCAAACGACATCTAAAAAAGCCTTCACAGTTCTGGAACAACATCCTATGGACAGATGAGACCGACATCAACTTGTACCAGAGTGATGGGAAGAGAAGAGTATGGAGAAGGAACTGCTCATGATCCTAAGCATACCACCTCATCAGTGATCATGGTGGTGGTAGTGTCATGGCGTGGGCATGTATGGCTGCCAATGGAACTGCTTCTCTTGTATTTATTGATGATGTGACTGCTGACAGAAGCAGCCGGATGAATTCTGAAGTGTTTCGGGAATATTATCGGCTCATATTCAGCCAAATGCTTCACAACTCATTGGACACTTCACAGTGCAGATGGACAATGACCCAAAGCAGACTGCAAAAGCAACCAAAGAAGTGGAATGTTCTGCAATGACCAAGTCCATCACCTGACCTGAATCCGATTGAGCATTTCACTTGCTGAAGACAAAACTGAAGGGAAAATGCCCCAAGAACAAGCAGGAACTGAAGACAGTTGCAGTAGAGGCCTGGCAGAGCATCACCAGGGATGACACCCAGCGTCTGGTGATGTCTATGCGTTCCACACTTCAGGCTGTAATTGACTGCAAAGGATTTGCAACCAAGTATTAAAAAGTGAAAGTTTGATTTGTGATTATTATTCTGTCCCATTACTTTTGGTCCCTTAACAAGTGGGAGGCACATATGCAAACTGTTGTAATTCCTACACCGTTCACCTGATTTGGATGTAAATACTCTCAAATTAAAGCTGACAGTCTGCAGTTAAAGCACATCTTGTTCATTTCATTTCAAATCCATTGTGGTGGTGTATAGAGCCAAAAATGTTAGAATTGTGTCCATGTCCCAATATTTATGGACCTGACTGTATATGGCGCACCATCACCTTGCTTTTGCGTGTCTCTGAACTCCATTAAAATGGCGGACGGAACATCGCACATGCGCCTTAGCCGTTGCACAATGGCTCATATGAATCCGCGCATGCGTCACTATGCCTGTATAAGTTCGCCTATCGCGTCATCACGTCACTGGTTCCATACCTCTGAAGATGTGCGTGCGAACGTAACGCGTAAGGAGGAGCCTGGACCTCGAGACGCTACGCCGCCGGAGCCACGTGGAGGCCCGGCGGCCATCATTCTAAGTGTCAGGGTTAGTTGTCCTGCTGACACATTTTGATGATACCTGACAACTTTTGAAACAGATGCTTGTTGTTTCCTAATAAAGCTGTTTTATTCATAACATACTACACTCTGGGCGTCCTTCCCTGACTCCCTTTGAGGAGCACTCCTTCCCTGACTCCCTTTGAGGAGCACTCCTTCCCTGACTCCCTTTGAGGAGCACTCCTTCCCTGACTCCCTTTGAGGAGCACTCCTTCCCTGACTCCCTTTGAGGAGCACTCCTTCCCTGACTCCCTTTGAGGAGCACTCCTTCCCTGACTCCCTTTGAGGAGCATTTTGTTTGCAGAATCCTGACTTTTGGAATCCAAATATCCACCTGGGAGGAGGAAGACCTTTTTCTGCATCCTTAAAGGAGGGACCCACCTCTGGTGACCAGACCAGCTTTGTTCCTTCTGGATTGAGGATCCATGGGCTTTTGATATATACTGCTTATATATATCTTCTGTCTGGTGAGTGCGTATTTCTGCTACTTCCTCACGGATCACCAACATTGAGTTTCCACTTGTCACCTGACGTGTTTCTATGAACTGGACTTGCAGTGGACTAATTTCAGTGTCTACTCTTGCCCTGGTTAACTGGGATCCCCATGTGACAAAGGTGCCATAAGGTGACCATACACTGTACAATCGGATTGTAGATCTAAGGAGATTGTACAATCAACTATGTAGTGCAAGGTTTGCATAGCTGTGGTAAGATGAAGGGAGATTGTATGATCAGATTGTTTAGTTTATGGGCAGTTAAAAACAAATGGGCAAATATAAAAAAACAGGGGGGGGGGGCCTGCACTGCAATGCCCGGGGTACCGTCTCTGGTGTGCCGCTCTCCGGGGAAGACAGATCGCTATTTTTTCCCCAAACATTTCAAGAAAAGTCGCCCACGCAGGTTCTCTGCCGCTCCGAAAATATCTCTTCAATCTGGAGGAGCTGTTACGGGAAGAGAATCAATCTGCTAATCCACCTGGGGGGACTGGACCGCCATTCTCCTCCGCCAAGGGGACGGCAGAGGGGGAGAAGATATAGGGACAGCCAGAGAGAAATCATACTGACTTCTTGGGCCCCACTGTCCTCTCGGGGCCAATTAATGAACGACAGAGTAGGGGAGGCTATAGGGACAGCCAGAGAACTCATCCTGACTCCTGGGGCCCCACTATCCTCCCAGGGCCAATCAATGGATGGCAGAGGGGAACAGGCTATAAAGACAGTAAGAGAGAACTCATCCTGCCTTCCGGGGCCCCACTACCCTCCCAGGGCCAATCAATAGATGACAGAACAGAACAGGCTATAAAGAAAGTCTGAAAGAATTCATCCTGCCTTCCGGGGCCCCACTACCCTCCCAGGGCCAATCAATGGATGGCAAAGGGGAGCAGGCTATAAAGAAAGTTGGAGAGAACTCACCCTGCTTTCCGGGGCCCCACTACCCTCCAAGGGCCAATCAATGGATGGCAGAACAGAACAGGCTATAAAGAAAGTCAGAGAGAACTCATCCTGCCTTCCGGGGCCCCACTACCCTCCCAGGGCTAATCAATGGATGCCAGAACAGGCTATAAAAGACAGTAAGAGAGAACTCATCCTGCCTTCCGGGGCCCCACTACCCTCCCAGGGTCAATCAATAGATGGCAGAACAGAACAGGCTATAAAGAAAGTTGGAGAGAACTCATCCTGCCTTCCGGGGCCCCACTACCCTCCCAGGGCTAATCAATGGATGGCAGAACAGGCTATAAAGAAAGTCTGAAAGAATTCATCCTGATTTCCGGGGCCCCACTACTCTCCCAGGGCCAATCAATGGATGGCAAAGGGGAGCAGGCTATAAAGAAAGTTGGAGAGAACTCATCCTGCCTTCCGGGGCCCCACTACCCTCCCAGGGCTAATCAGTGGATGGCAGAACAGAACAGGCTATAAAGACAGTAAGAGAGAACTCATCCTGCCTTCCGGGGCCCCACTACCCTACCAGGGCCAATCAATGGATGGCAAAGGGGAACAGGCTATAAAGAGAGAACTCATCCTGCCTTCTGGGGCCCCACTACCCTGCCAGGGCCAATCAATGGATGGCAGAACAGAACAGGCTATAAAGAAAGTCGGAGAAAACTCATCCTGCCTTCCGGGGCCCCACTACCCTCCCAGGGCCAATCAATGGATGGCAGAACAGTACAGGCTATAAAGACAGTAAGAGAGAACTCATCCTGCCTTCCGGGGCCCCACTACCCTCCCAGGGCCAATCAATGGATGGCAGAACAGGCTATAAAGACAGTAAGAGAGAACTCATCCTGCCTTCTGGGGCCCCACTACCCTCCCAGGGCCAAAGAATGGATGGCAGAACAGTACAGGCTATAAAGACAGTAAGAGAGAACTCATCCTGCCTTCTGGGGCCCCACTACCCTCCCAGGGCCAATCAATGGATTGCAGAACAGAACAGGCTATAAAGAAAGTCGGAGAGAACTCATCCTGCCTTCCAGGGCCCCACTACCCTGCCAGGGCCAATCAATGGGTGGCAGAGGAAGAGAAGATATAAGGGACCTGACTGCCAGAAAGAACCCATCCTACTCCTAGCTCCCCGCCATCTTCATAGGATCAATCAGTGGAGGACAAGAGGGGAAGAGGCTATAAAGACAGTCAGAGAGAACTCATCCTGCCTCCCAGGGCCCCACTACCCTCCAAGGGCCAATCACTGAAGAGCATAGGAGGAGAAGCTATAGGAAGAGATGGAAAGAACTCATCCTGCTTACTGGGGCACAATTGCCTTCTCCGGGCCAATCAATAGATGGCAGAGGGGGAAAGGCTATAGCAACAGTTGAGGACAACTCATCCTGACTCCCAGGGCCCTATCAACCTCCCAGGGCCAATCAATGGATAGAAAAGAAAAGGGAAGCTATAGGGACCAGCTGGAGAGAACTCATTCTGCCTGTCTGGGCTCTACTGGCTTCCTGGGTCCAATCAATGGACAGCAGAGGAGGAGAAGCTATAGGGACAGCCAGGGAGTACTCACCCACCTTCCAGGGCCCCACCGCCATCCCTGGGCCAAGCAATGGATGGAAGAAGAGCCCCACCAGCCTCCCAAAGCCTATCAATGGACAGCAGAGGGGGAGAGGTTATGGAGAAAGCTTGAGAAAATTCATCCCGACTCCCTGGGGCCCACTGCCCAAAAAGGGCTAATCAATGAATAGCAGAGGAGGAGAAGCTAAAGGAACAACTGGAGAGAACTCATCCTGCTTACTGGGGCCCCACTGCCTTCCCAGGGCCAATGAATTGATGGCAGAGGGGGAAAGGCAATAGGAACAGCTAGAGAAAACTCATCCCGACTCCTGGTGGGAATCAATGGACGGCTATAGAGACAGCCAGAGAAAACTCTTCCCGACTTCTGGGTCCCCAATGCCCTACCGGGGCCAGTCAATGGATGGCAGAGGAGGAGTAGCTAGAGTGAGAGATCTAGAGAACTTATCTTGACTCAAGGGGCCAATCAACGGATGGCATTAGAAAAGAAGCTGTAGAGTCAGTCAAAGAAAAGTCATCCTGACTCTCGGGGCCCCACTGCCCTCCAGAAGGCTATCAATTGACAGTAACAGAGGAAAAGCTATAGAGACAGCCAGAGAGAACTCATTCTGCTTGCAGGGGCCAATCAATAGACGGCAAAGGGGGAAAAGCTTCTGGGACAGTCAAAGAGAACTCATCCTACTTGCTAGGGCCCCTCTGCACTCCCAGGCCAATCAACAGATGCAGGGAAAAAGAAGCTATAGGGACAGCCAGAGAGAACTCATTCTGCTTGCAAGGACCTATAAATGGATGGCAAAATGAGGAGAAGCTATTGGGACAGCCAAAGAGACGTAATTCTGCCTGCTGGGGCCCCATGGCCCTCCTGGGTCCAATCAACTGATGGAAAAAGTGCAGAAGCTATAGATACCACCATAGAGAACTAGTCCTGACTCCCAGGGTTGGTCAATGGATGGCAGAGAAAAGGAAGCTATAGAAACAGTTAGATAAAACTTATCCCGACTCTCAGGGCCCCACTGCACTTCAGGGGCCAAAGAATAGCCAGCAGAGGAGGAGATGCTATAGAGACAGCTGGAAAAAATTCATCCTGACTCTTAGGCCCCTCTGCCCCCCAGGGGCCAATCAATGTACGGTAGATGAGGAAAATCTATAGGGACACCCTAAGAGAATTCATCCTGCCTGCCAGGGCCCCTGTGTCCTCCCAGGGCCAAATCAATGGACAACAGAGGGGTAAAATCTATAGGGACCGAGTCACCGAGCCGCCAGCATCACCAGACGCCTTGCCTGCCAACGCCCCCCAACATCGCACCCTACGTCCCCTCCACTCGCCGATCCACCAGACCCACTGATGCCCCCTCGGACGCCAGCATACTGCACCCACAGATTGCAGCCAGCCAGCTGCTGGACTCTACTCCCACTCTCCCCCTACAGAAGGACTCTAGTGGACTCCTCCACGGTGATATAGACTCTCCACATCACCTCGCCCTGACCCGTATCCCTTCACCTCCCCTGACCCGAACAGCACTGCACTCACCCCAGCATGCCACCTGCACTTCTCCTCCTCGTTTTCCTCTCCTCCATCCCAAAAATCGCCTCCCTCTACCCGCCCACCCCCCCAAAACGGCTCTACATTGCCCCTTCACTTCTGCCCTCTCCCCACTACGGCACTCACCACCTCCTCCTGGTACTCCACTCCTCGGTCGACCCACGTGCCACCACTACCAGACCCACACGCTCCTGCACCTCCCATTCCCATGCCACCCTCCTCACCCTTCTCCTTCTCCTATCCGCTGGGGACATCTCCCCGAACCCTGGCCCCTCACCACCTCTCCCCCCCTCCAGGGACCCCCCTGCTCCCGCCAGCCGCCGCAACCCCCTCAACCTCATACCTGTGCACCTCCTCCCCACATCCATCCCCCCTCTCTCGGTTGCACTTCTGAACGCCCGCTCGGTTTGCAACAAACTAACTGCCATCCATGACCTCTTTATCTCCCGCTCCCTCAACCTCCTAGCCATCACCGAAACCTGGGTACAGGCCACCGACTCTACCTCCCCTGCGGCACTCTCTCATGGAGGTCTCATCTGGTCCCATTCACCAAGACTGAGCGGTCACAAAGGTGGTGGTGTCGGCCTGCTCCTATCACCGCTGAGCACCTTCCAGGTCCTCCCTAACCCCCCCTCCCTAACCTTCTCCTCCTTCGAGACTCACTGCATCCGGCTCTTCTCACCCACCCCCTTAAGGATCGCAGTGATCTACAGGCCCCCCGGATCCATAGCCCGCTTCCTGGATGACTTCGCCGCCTGGCTTCCCTTCTTCCTCTCCTCTGAGCTACCGACCATCATCCTCGGGGACTTCAACATCCCCATCAACGACAACACCCCAGCTACCTCTCGACTCCTCCACTTAACCACCTCCTTCGCGCTCACACAACACACTCAATCCTCCACCCACATCAATGGGAACACCCTGGACCTCGTCTTCTCCCACCTCTGTACCCTTAACCACTTCACTAACACCCCCTTCCCTCTCTCCGACCACCACCTCCTCACGTTCTCCATCTCCCCTTCCCCTAACTCCCCCCCCCCAGTGCGCCAAACCATCACCAGCCGCAACCTCCGCAACCTGCACCCGGCCCCCCTCCACTCGGCTGCCGACCGCTTGCACGACCGCATCCTTCCACTGTCATGTCCTGACCTAGCCACCACCGCGTACAACGACTCACTATCAGCCACCCTAGACTCTCTGGCACCCCTAACCACACGCAACATCAAACCCAGACCGCTCCAACCATGGCAGAACGACCACACTAAATGCCTCAAACGTCGCAGTCGTGCGCTGGAGAGACTATGGCGCAAAACCAGGTCCCCTCATGCATTCTCCCTCTACAAATCTGCCTTCCTCACCTACACCTCCTCCCTCCACGCCGCCAAGCAGGCCTACTTCGTTGACCTGATCAACACCCTCTCTAACCGCCCTCGCCGACTCTTCTCCACCTTCAACTCCCTGCTCTCTCCCCCCCCTCCTCCACTCAGTACCTCACTTACCGCCCACGAGATTGCCACTCATCTCCATAGCAAGATTGACGCAATCCGCAAGGACATAGTCAACTTGCAGTCTACCTCCCCATCTAGCCTCCCCCCTTCCATCACCCTCTCATCTCTCCCCTCCTCTGACCTTGCAACGGCACTGCCCCCCACCACACCCAAGGCCCTGCCTACCGTAACCCCCCCATCACTGCACTCCTTCAGCCCTACTACCACTGAGGAAGTCACCAGAGTCTTCTCAGAAGCCCGCCTCACTACCTGCCCCCTGGACCCTATCCCCTCTCAACTCCTCCGGTCACCCCCCTCTTCCCTCATCCGCTCCCTTACCCACATCTTCAATCTCTCCCTCGCTACTGGCGTCTTCCCCTCCCCCCTAAAACATGCGCACATCACCCCCATACTCAAAAAGCCCTCCCTGGACTCCACTGACCTCAACAACCTCAGACCAATTTCCCTACTGCCACTCACGTCCAAGCTCCTTGAGCGCTTGGTCTACGATCGCCTAAGCGCCCACCTAACTGACAACAACCTCCTTGACCCACTACAGTCCGGCTTCCGTCCCCTACACTCCACCGAAACTGCCCTCCTCAAAATCACCAACGATCTACTAACCGCCAAAGCCAAAGGCGACTACTCTGTCCTCCTTCTCCTAGACCTCTCTGCGGCCTTTGACACAGTCGACCACCCCCTCCTCCTTAATAAACTACTCTCCCTTGGCATCAGAGACACCGCTCTCTCCTGGTTCTCCTCCTACCTATCCCAACGCTCCTTCAGCGTTTGCTACAACGGCGCCACCTCCTCTTCCCTCCCCCTCTCTGTTGGGGTCCCCCAGGGCTCTGTCCTTGGACCCCTTCTCTTCTCCATCTACACCTCCTCCCTTGGCAAACTCATACACTCCCACGGCTTCAACTACCACCTCTATGCTGATGATACTCAAATCTACCTATCCACCCCTCACCTCACCCCCACATTCTCCGCCCGCATCACTCACCTCCTAAACGACATCTCTGACTGGATGTCGCTCCATTTCCTCAAACTCAACCTCTCCAAAACCGAGCTTCTCGTCTTTCCCCCTTCCCGTGCCCCCCCCCCATCCTTTCCATCACTACCAACAACACCACCATCAATCCCGCCCCGCAAGCCAAGGTCCTTGGCGTCATTCTGGACTCAAACCTTTCCTTTCAACCTCATATCAAATCTCTCACAAACTCATGCAGGCTCCACCTCCGGAACATCTCCAAGATACGCTCCTTCCTTACCCCAGACACCACTAAACTACTCGTTCACTCCCTGATTATCTCACGCCTTGACTACTGCAACTCCCTCCTCACCGGCCTACCCCAGTGCAAACTCACCCCGCTTCAGACCATCCTGAACTCAGCTGCCAGACTCATCCACCTCACCAGCCGCTCCACCTCTGCCACCCCCCTCTGCCTCTCCCTCCACTGGCTCCCCATTGCCCAACGCATTAAATTCAAACTGCTCACTCTGACCTATAAAGCCATTCACAACACTGCCCCTAACTACCTCACCGACCTGATTCCCAGATACCACCCTACCCGTACCCTTCGCTCTTCACAGGACCTCCTTCTATCTTGCTCCCTGGTCTCCTCCTCCCACGCACGACTGCAAGACTTCTCCAGGTCCTCCCCCATCCTCTGGAACTCACTACCCCAACCCATCAGACTGTCACCTTCCCTCCTCACCTTCAGGCGCTCCCTGAAAACCCACCTCTTCAGGGAAGCCTACCCCACCCTCACCTAACAGCCGCTGCCCTTCCCTCCTCCTTCCACTCCATCCCCCACAGCCATTTCCTCCTGTACCTCTACCCCCTCCCTCCTAGATTGTAAGCTCGAAAGAGTAGGGCCCTCTTACCCCTTGTGTGCTGTTTGATGTTACTGTACTGTTTCATGTATTGTCCCCCCTCTATTGTACAGCGCTGAGCAAACCCTTTGGCGCTATATAAACTCGATAAATAAATAAATAAATAAATAGGGACAGCCGGAGAAAACCATTCTGGTTGATTGGGCATATCAATGGATGCCAAAAGGAGGAGCAGCTTTTGGGGCAGTCAAAAATGAACTCATTCTGCTTACTGGGGCCCCACAGCCCTCCTGGGGACAATCAATGGAAGACAGAGGAGGAAAATCTATAGGGACAGCTAGAGAGAACTCATCCTGCCTGCCAGGGCCCCACAGCGCTCCCAGGGCCAATCAACAGACAGGATGAGTTCTGGTGAGAACTCATCCTGCCTAGGCTCCACAAGTCTCCCAGGGCCAATCAATGGATGGGAAAGGAGGAGAATCTGTAGCGACAACTGGAGAGAACTCATCCTGCCTGCTAGGGCCCCTCTATCCTCCTGGGGCCAATCAATGGACAGCAGAGTAGGAAAATCTATAGGGACAGCAGTTGAGAACTCATCCTGCCTGGGCTCCACAAGCCTTCCAGGGCATCTATGGCAAGCTATATTCTGGTAAGAACTCTCCTGACTAGGCTCCACAAGTCTCCCAGGGCCAATCAATGGATGGGAAAGGAGGAGAATCTATAGGGACAACTGGAGGGAACTCATCCTGCCTGCTAGGGCCCCTCTATCCTCTTGGGGCCAATCAATGGACAGCAGAGTAGGAAAATCTATAGGGACATCTGGTGAGAACTCATTCTGCCTGGGCTCCACAAGTCTCCCAGGGCCAATCAATGGATGGGAAAGGAGGAGAATCTATAGCGACAACCGGAGAGAACTCATCCTGCCTGCTAGGGCCCCTCTATCCTCCTGGGGCCAATCAATGGACAGCAGAGTAGGAAAATCTATAGGGACAGCAGTTGAGAACTCATCCTGCCTGGGCTCCACAAGCCGTCCAGGGCATCTATGTGGAAGGCCAGAGAGAACCATTCTGCTTGCTGGGGCACATCAATGGATGGCAAAAGGAGAAGCTATTGGGAAAGAGAACTCATCCTGCTTACCGGGGCCCCACAACCCTCCTGGGGCCAATTCACTGATGGCAGAGGAGAAAAAGCTATAGATACAGCACTAGAGAACTCATCCTGACTCCCGATGCTTATCAATGGATGGCAGAGAAAAAGAAGCTATAGTGACAACCAAAGAGAACTCATCCTCACTCTTAGGGCCCCACTGCCCTTCAGGGGCCAATGAATGGATGGCAGACAAGGAAAAGCTATAGCAACAGCCAGGATAGAACTCATCCTGACTCCTGGGACCAATCAATGGACAGCAAAGGAGGAGAATCCATAGGGATGGCTGGAGAGAACTCATCCCGCCTGCCAGGACCCCATCGCCCTACCGGAGCCAATCAGTGGATGGCAGAGGAGGAAACTCTATAGAGACAGCCAGAGAAAACTTGTCTCGAATCCCGGGGCCCCATCGCCTTCCTAAGGTCCATTGACAGATGAGCTGTACAGAGGGCGATATTGGAGTCTCTACTAAAATGGCGCCCCCTAAAGGTGACCACTGACCATTTATATGAACAGTTTAAGAGGAATTTACCATTAAACCTCACATCTGGCATCTGTTAAACCGACCACAATCTATACAATCTAATTGTACAATCTCGGTTTGATAGAACTATATACTAGGAGGGCCAGCCTAGACAATTCATTCCATTTTTATCCAGCCATGCAGACTGAAGGATATGGTGCAATCAGATTGTAAGGTGTGTGGCCTGCCAGGCACTGTACACGCGGATTGTACAATCATTTTTAGATTTACTACCCACTATGTAGTACTAGAGCCCACACAATCAACTATCGATCTACCAAAATGATGAAATCCACCGGCTTCGAGGAGTGAATGGAAGAATGACAAATACTTTTATTATTAGGTGGAAAATTCATTTCGTGAGAAGTGGGAGAACCGGTTTATGATCAGAGCAAGCCAAATCACCAAGAGGGGGGAGGGAAAAAGAGAGAGAAGGAGAGAGAGAAGGGGGGAGAGAGAGAGAAGGGGGGAGAGAGAGAGAAGGGGAGAGAGAGAGAGAAGGGGGGAGAGAAGGAGAGATAGAGAGGAGAGGGACAGAGAAGGGGGAGAGAGGGAGAGAAGGGGGAGAGAGGGAGAGAAGGGGGAGAGAGGGAGAGAAGGGGGAGAGAAGGGGGAGAGGGGGGAGAGAGGGGAGAGAAGGAGGGAGGGAGGGGAGAGAAGGAGGGAGGGAGGGGAGAGAAGGAGGGAGGGAGGGAGAGAAGGAGGGAGGGAGGGAGAGAAGGGGGAGGGAGGGAGGGAGAGAAGGGGGAGGGAGGGAGAGAAGGAGAGAGAGAGAGGAGAGGGAGAGAGAAGGGGGAGAGAGGGAGAGAAGGAGAGAGAGAGGGAGAGAAGGAGAGAGAGAGAAGGAGAGAAGGAGAGAGAGAGAAGGAGAGGGAGAAGGGGGAGAGAGGGAGAGAGAGAAGGAGAGGGAGAGGGAAGGAGAGAGGGGGAGAGAGCAAGAGGAGAGGGAGAGAGAGAGAAGGGTGGGAGAGAGAGAGAAAAGAGAGAGGATGGGGGGAGAGAGAAGGAGGAGGGGGGGAGAGAGAAGGAGGAGGGGGAGAGAGCAAGAGGAGAGGGAGAGAGAGAGAAGGGTGGGGAGAGAGAGAGAAAAGAGAGAGGATGGGGGGAGAGAGAAGGAGGAGGGGGGAGAGAGAAGGAGGAGGGGGGATAGAAGGTGAGAGAGGACGAGGGAGGAGAGAGAGAGAGGATGAGGGGGGGAGAGAGAAGGAGGAGGAGAGAGGAAGGGGAGAGAGAGAAGGGGAGAGAGAGAAGGGGAGAGAGAGAAGGGGAGAGAGAGAAGGGGAGAGAGAGAAGGGGAGAGAGAGAAGGGGAGAGAGAGGATGAGGGGGAGAGAGAGAAGGAGGAGGGAGAGAGAGAGTAGGTGGGGAGAAATAAGGAGGGTGCGAGAGAGAGAAGAAGGGGGGAGGAGAGAGAAGAAGGGGGGGAGAGAGAAGAAGGGGGGGAGAGAGAAAAGGAGGGTGCGAGAGAGAGAGGAGGGTGTGAGAGAGAGAAGGGGAGAGAGAGAAGAAGGGGGAGAGAAAGAGAAGGGGGGAGAGAAGAGGGGGAGAGGGAGAGAGATGGAGGGTGCGAGAGAGAGAAGGAGGGTGCGAGAGAGAGAAGAAGAAGGGGGGAGAAGAAGAAGGGGGGAGGGAGAGAAGAAGGGAGGGAGAGAGAAGGGGGGAGGGAGAGAGAAGGGGGGAGGGAGAGAGAAGGGGGGAGGGAGAGAGAAGGGGGGAGAGAGAGAAGGAGGGAGAGAGAGGGGAGAGAGAGGGGGAGAGAGAGAGAAGGGGGAGAGAGAGGAAGGGGGAGAGAGAAGGGGGAGAGAGAGAAGGGGGAGAGAGAGAGAAGGGGGGAGAGAGAGAGAAGGGGGGAGAGAGAGAAGGGGGGGGAGAGAGAAGGGGGAGAGAGAGAGAAGGGGGAGAGAGAGAAGAAGGGGGGGAGAAAGAGCAGGGGGAGAGAAGAGGGGGAGAGAAGGGGGGGGAGAGAAGGGGGAGGAGGAGAGAAGGGGGGAGGGAGAGAAGGGGGGGAGGGAGAGAAGGGGGAGAGAGAGAGAAGGAGGGTGCGAGAGAGAGAAGGAGGGTGCGAGAGAGAGAGGAAGGAGGGTGCGAGAGAGAGAGAAGAAGGGGGAGAGAGAAGAGGAAGGGGGGAGAGAGAAGAAGAAGGGGGAGAGAGAGAAGAAGAAGGAGGGAGAGAGAGAAAGAAGGGGGGAGAGAAGGGGGGGAGAGAAGGGGGGGGAAGGGGGAGAGAGAGAAGAAGAAGGAGGGGAGGAGAGAGAAGAAGAAGGAGAGAGAAGAATTGGGGAGAGAGGGAGGAAGGAGGGGGAGAGATGGAGAAAAAACTGAGAGGGGGGGAAAGAGGAGCCGAGGAGGGCGGTGATGGAAAGGAGGAGAGAGGGTGAGGGAAGGGGGTAGGGTCGGCCAGTAGTTGGGAAGCGGTGACTCCGCAGAGCGGTTAGAGAAGCTCTGTGAAGTCCTCCCAGGTGCCCTCTATCCCTAATTATCCTGTACTAAGAACAATACAAGATTCTCCTGGAGTCCCTATCCTGGAACCAGCATGAGGAGCAGGTGATCTGACATTGTGCCAACGTCATATGCTTCATGCCTATATATATTTTTCCACCTTTAATGTGACCTATTAACTGTACAACTCGGTTGAAAAACAAACTGAAAACTTTTAATGATGGGGGGGGGGACATAAAAAACTAAAATAATGTGGTTGCATAAGTGTGCACGCCCTCTTATAACTGGGGATGTACCTGTGTTCAGAATTTAGCAATCACATTCAAAATCATGTGAAATAGGAGTCAGTACACACCGCCATCATTGAAAGTGCCTTTGATGAGCCCCAAATAAAGTTCAGCTGTTCTAGTTGGCCTTTCCTGACATTTTCTTAGTCGCATCCTACAGCAAAAGCCATGGTCCGCACAGAGCTTCCAAAGCATCAGAGGGATCTCATTGTGAAAATGTATCAGTCAGGAGAAGGGGACAAAAGAATTTTTATGGCATTAGCTATACAATGAAACACAGTAAAAACCATCATCATCAAGTGGAGAAAATATGGCCCAACAGGACATCACCAACAGTGACATCACCAACAGTGACCCCACCAACAGTGACATCATTAACAGTGACACCACCAACAGTGACCCCACCAACAGTGACATCACCAACAGTGACCCCACCAACAGTGACCCCACCAACAGTGACCCCACCAACAGTGACACCACCAACAGTGACACCACCAACAGTGACACCACCAACAGTGACACCACCAAGAACTGGACGTCCCTCCAAAATGGAAGAAAAAGACAAGAAGAAAAATGGTCTGGGAGGCGGCCAAGAGGCCCACAGCAACATGAAAAGAGCTGCAGGAATATCTGGCAAGTCCTGGCTGTGTGGTCCATGTGACACCAATCTCCCGTGTTCTTCATATGTCTGGCTATGGGGTAGAGGGGAAGACGGAAGACTTTTCTTATGAAGAAAACCATCCAAGCCCGGGTAAATTTTGCAAAAACACATCTGAAATCTCCCAAAAGCATGTGGAGAAACGTGTTCTGGTCTGATGGAACCAAGGTGGAACTTTTTGACCATAATTCCAAAAGATATGTTTGGAGCAAAAACAACACTGCCCATCACCAGAAGAACACAATACCCACCGTGAAGCATGGTGGTGGCAGCATCATGCTTTAGGGCTGTTTTTCTTCAGCTGGAACTGGGGCCTTAGTCAAGGTAGAGGGAATTATGAACAGTCCCAAATCCCGGTCAATATCGGCACAAAACTTTCTGCTAGAAAGCTGAACATGAAGAGGAACTTCATCGTTCAACATGGCAGCCACCCAAAGCATCCATCCAAATCCACAAAGGAATGGCTTCACCAGAAGAAGATGGAAGGTTTGGAATGGCCCAGCCAGAGCCCAGACCTGAATCCCATGGAAGATCTGTGGGGTGATCTGTAGAGGGCTGTGCGCAGGAGATGACACGCAATCTGACAGATTTGGGGTGTTTCTGCAAGGAAGAGCGGGCAAATATTGCCGAGTCAGGATGTGCCGTGCTGATAGACTCCTCCCCAAATAGACAGTGCTGGAATCACATCAAAAGGGGCTTCACCAAAGGATTAGTGTAAGGGTGTGAACACTTATGCAACTAGATTATTTTAGTTTTGTATTTTTACTTCCCCACCACCTAAAAGATATCAGTTTGTTGTTCAACTGAGTTGTACAGTTTATAGGTCACATTAAAGGTGGAAAAAGTTCTGAAATTATTTATCTTTGTGTCATTATTTTACATCACATTTTTTACCTGACATTTTACCAGGGGTGTGAAGACTTTTTATATCTACTGTACACACACACACACACAAACTATATTGCCAAAAGTATTGGGCCGCCGGCCTTTCCACGCACATGACCTTTAATGGCCCCCCAGTCTTAGCTCGTAGGGTTCAATATTGAGTTGGCCCCGCCCTTTCCACGCACATGACCTTTAATGGCCCCCCAGTCTTAGTCCGTAGGGTTCAATATTGAGTTGGCCCGCCCTTTCCATGCACATGACCTTTAATGGCCCCCCAGTCTTAGTCCGTAGGGTTCAATATTGAGTTGGCCCCGCCCTTTCCACACACATGACCTTTAATGGCCCCCCAGTCTCAGTCCATAGGGTTCAATATTGAGTTGGCCCCACCCTTTCCACGCACATGACCTTTAATGGCCCCCCAGTCTTAGTCCGTAGGGTTCAATATTGAGTTGGCCCCGCCCTTTCCACGCACATGACCTTTAATGGCCCCCCAGTCTTAGTCCGTAGGGTTCAATATTGAGTTGGCCCCGCCCTTTGCCGCTATAACAGCTTCAACTCTTCTGGGAAGGCCGTCCACAAGGTTTAGGAGGGTGTCTATGGGAAGGTTGGACCATTCTTCCAGAAGCACATTTGTCAGGTCAGGCACTGATGTCGGGGGAGGAGGCCTGGCTCGCAGTCTCCGCTCTAATTCATCCCAAAGGTGTTCTATGGGGTTGAGGTCAGGACTCTGTGCAGGACAGTCAAGTTCCTCCACCCCAAACTGGCTCCTCCATGTCTTTATGGACCTTGCTTTGTGTACTGGTGGACAGTCATGTTGGAACAGGAAGGGGCCATCCCCAAACTCTTCCCACAAAGTTGGGAGCATGAAATTGTCCAAAATGTCACCTTAAGAGTTCCCTTCACTGGAACTAGGGGGCCAAGCCCAACCCCTGAAAAACAACCCCACACCATAATCCCCCCTCCACCAAACTTTACACTTGGCACAATGCAGTCAGGCAAGTACCGTTCTCCTGGTCACCGCCAAACCCAGACACGTCCATTGGATTGACAGACAGAGAAGCGTGATTGGTCCCTCCAGAGAACACGTCTCCCCTGCTCTAGAGTCCAGTGGCGGCGTGCTTTACACCACGGCATCCGACGCTTTGCATTGCACTTGGTGATGGAAGGCTTGGATGCAGCTGCTCGGCCATGGAAACCCATTCCATGAAGCTCTCTACGCACTGTTGTTGGGCTCATCTGAAGGCCACACCAAGTTTGGAGATCTTTAGCTATTGACTCTGCAGACAGTTGGCGACTTCTGCGCACTGTGCGCTTCAGCATGTGCTGACCCCGCCGTCATGTGACGTGGCCTACCACTTGGTGGCTGAGTGGCTGTTGTTCCCAGTTGCTTCCACTTTGTTATAATCCCACTAACAGTTGAGCGTGGAATATTTAGTAGCCAGGAAATGTCACGGATGGACTTATTGCCCAGGTGGCCACCTATCACGGGACCACGCTTGGAGTCACTGAGCTCCTGAGAGCGACCCATTCTTTCACCAATGTTTGTAGAAGCAGCCTGCATGCCTAGGGGCTGTACACCCCACCCCCTGTATATATATACTGTACACCCCACCCCCTGTATATATATACTGTACACCCCATCCCCTGTATATATATACTGTACACCCCACCCCCTGTATATATACTGTACACCCCACCCCCTGTATATATATACTGTACACCCCACCCCCTGTATATATACTGTACACCCCACCCCCTGTATATATATACTGTACACCCCACCCCCTGTATATATACTGTACACCCCACCCCCTGTATATATACTGTACACCCCATCCCCTGTATATATATACTGTACACCCCACCCCTGTATATATATACTGTACACCCCACCCCCTGTATATATATACTGTACACCCCATCCCCTGTATATATATACTGTACACCCCACCCCCTGTATATATATACTGTACACCCCACCCCCTGTATATATATACTGTACACCCCATCCCCTGTATATATATACTGTACACCCCACCCCTGTATATATACTGTACACCCCACCCCTGTATATATACTGTACACCCCACCCCTGTATATATATACTGTACACCCCACCCCCTGTATATATACTGTACACCCCACCCCCTGTATATATATACTGTACACCCCACCCCCTGTATATATATACTGTACACCCCACCCCTGTATATATACTGTACACCCCACCCCCTGTATATATATACTGTACACCCCACCCCCTGTATATATATACTGTACACCCCACCCCCTGTATATATACTGTACACCCCACCCCCTGTATATATACTGTACACCCCACCCCCTGTATATATATACTGTACACCCCATCCCCTGTATATATACTGTACACCCCACCCCCTGTATATATATACTGTACACCCCACCCCCTGTATATATACTGTACACCCCACCCCCTGTATATATATACTGTACACCCCACCCCCTGTATATATATACTGTACACCCCACCCCCTGTATATATATACTGTACACCCCACCCCTGTATATATACTGTACACCCCACCCCCTGTATATATACTGTACACCCCATCCCCTGTATATATACTGTACACCCCACCCCCTGTATATATACTGTACACCCCATCCCCTGTATATATACTGTACACCCCACCCCCTGTATTCAGCAGTCACTATTAGGAACTTTAATCTGCTGCAGTTCCTGATACTATTATTAGATACATTGTAACACGTGGAGTCAGTGTAACCGCTAGTTGTACCTCCCCCGCACATACCCTGTGCCCCCCCCTCGCACATATCCTCTACCCCCCCCTCACACACATACCCTGTGCCCCCCCTCACACATATCCTCTACCCCCCCCTCACACACATACCCTGTGCCCCCCCCCTCACACATATCCTCTACCCCCCCCCTCACACACATACCCTGTGCCCCCCCCTCACACATATCCTCTACCCCCCCCTCACACACATACCCTGTGCCCCCCCTCGCACATATCCTCTACCCCCCTCACACACATACCCTGTGCCCCCCCCCCCTCGCACATATCCTCTACCCCCCCCCCCACACATACCCTGTGCCCCCCCCTCGCACATATCCTCTACCCCCCTCACACACATACCCTGTGCCCCCCCCCCCCCTCGCACATATCCTCTACCTCCCCCCCGCACATACCCTGCACCTATCCAGCACATACCCTGCACCTCCCCCGCACATACCCTGCACCTATCCCGCACCTCCTCCCGCACATACCCTGCACCTCCCCCGCACATACCCTGCACCTATCCCGCACCTCCTCCCGCACATACCCTGCACCTCCTCCCGCACATACCCTGCACCTCCCCCCGCACATACCCTGCACCTCCCCCCGCACATACCCTGCACCTCCCCCCGCACATACCCTGCACCTCCCCCCCGCACATACCCTGCACCTATCCCGCACATACCCTGCACCTATCCCGCACATACCCTGCACCTCCCCCCTGCACATACCCTGCACCTATCCCGCACATACCCTGCACCTATCCCGCACATACCCTGCACCTCCCCCCCGCACATACCCTGCACCTCCCCCCCGCACATACCCTGCACCTCCCCCCTGCACATACCCTGCACCTATCCCGCACATACCCTGCACCTATCCCGCACATACCCTGCACCTCCCCCCCGCACATACCCTGCACCTCCCCCCCGCACATACCCTGCACCTCCCCCCCGCACATACCCTGCACCTATCCCGCACATACCCTGCACCTATCCCGCACATACCCTGCACCTCCCCCCTGCACATACCCTGCACCTATCCCGCACATACCCTGCACCTCCCCCCCGCACATACCCTGCACCTATCCCGCACATACCCTGCACCTCCCCCCTGCACATACCCTGCACCTCCCCCCTGCACATACCCTGCACCTCCTCCCGCACATACCCTGCACCTCCTCCCGCACATACCCTGCACCTCCTCCCGCACATACCCTGCACCTCCC
>NW_028319912.1:0-10000 GCF_062004578.1 Staurois parvus
AGAGCCATCGCTGGAGGAGGCCAACCCAAGAAACACGCTGGCTGGTCTCTAACTATAGCTACTGATATGGAGGACCCGGATACACCTGTCATACAGACACGGCACGGCCAGGGGTGGACTGACCATTTGAGCACTCGGGCACTGCCCGAGGGCCCGGGCTCAGTAGGGGGCCTCATGAGATGCCCCTGGTACCTTTCATTGGCTTTTTCATAGGCTTTTTTGGGTGTGGGCGAGGATACAGGGGCCCCAGGATCCCCTATTGCCCGGGGGGCCACATGAGTTGTCAGTCCACCCCTGGGCACGGCTATTCAGAATTAGGATGAAAGGCTGACAATGCGATTCAATAACAGACCAGGGCAGCCCAGTGGCCCTTCCACCTGGCAGTACTAGGGGTCATTGGTTTGAATCCCTACCACAGCTCCACCTGCCTGGAGTTTGCATGTTCTCCCTGTGTTTGCGTGGGTTTCCTCCCACACTCCAAAGACATGGCGTTAGGTTAATTGGATCCAGTCTAGATTGGCTCTAGTATATGTATGAACGTAGGTTAGGGACCTTAGATTGTACGTCCCTTGAGGGTTGGGGACTGATGTGAATGTACAATATATATATGTAAATTGATGGCGCTATATAAGTACATCACCAATCTTGTCTCCAAATATCACCCAAGCTGTCCTCTCCGCTCCTCGCACAACTTCCTGCTCTCTAGCTCCCTTGTCTCCTCCTCCCACGCTCGTCTCCAGGACTGCTCCAGAGCTTCCCCCATCCTCTGGAACTCTCTACCCCAATTTATCAGACTGTCGCCTGCTCTGCTCACTTTTAGGCGATCTCTGAAAACCTTTCTCTTCAGGGAAGTCTATCCTGCCCTCAGCTAATAATGGAATCTTCTACTCCTCCTACCAGTCCATCACCAATGTAAGGGACATTCTTCCCACTGATCACCAATGTAAGGGACATTCTTCACACTGACCCCCAATGTAAGGGACATTCTTCCCACTGACCACCAATGTAAGGGACATTCTTCTCACTGGCCCCCAATGTAAGGGACATTCTTCCCACTGACCACCAATGTAAGGGACATTCTTCCCACTGACCCCCAATGTAAGGGACATTCTTCTCACTGGCCCCCAATGTAAGGGACATTCTTCTCACTGGCCACCAATGTAAGGGACATTCTTCCCACTGACCACCAATGTAAGGGGCATTCTTCCCACTGATCACCAATGTAAGGGACATTCTTCAGACTGATCACCAATGTAAGGGACATTCTTCCCACTGACCACCAATGTAAGGAGCATTCTTCACACTGACCACCAACGTAAGGGACATTCTTCCCACTGACCCCCAACGTAAGGGACATTCTTCCCACTGATCACCAACGTAAGGGACATTCTTCCCACTGACCACCAATGTAAGGAGCATTCTTCCCACTGACCACCAATGTAAGGAGCATTCTTCCCACTGACCACCAATGTAAGGGACATTCTTCCCACTGACCACCAATGTAAGGGACATTTCTTCCCACTGATCACCAATGTAAGGGACATTCTTCCCACTGACCCCCAATGTAAGGGACATTCTTCTCACTGGCCCCCAATGTAAGGGACATTCTTCCCACTGACCACCAATGTAAGGGGCATTCTTCCCACTGATCACCAATGTAAGGGACATTCTTCCCACTGATCACCAATGTAAGGGACATTCTTCCCACTGACCACCAATGTAAGGAGCATTCTTCCCACTGACCACCAATGTAAGGGACATTCTTCCCACTGACCCCCAATGTAAGGGACATTCTTCCCACTGATCACCAATGTAAGGGACATTCTTCCCACTGACCACCAATGTAAGGAGCATTCTTCCCACTGACCACCAATGTAAGGAGCATTCTTCCCACTGATCACCAATGTATGGGACATTCTTCCCACTGACCACCAATGTAAGGGACATTCTTCCCACTGACCTCCAATGTAAGGGACATTCTTCCCACTGACCACCAATGTAAGGGGCATTCTTCTCACTGACCCCCAATGTAAGGGACATTCTTCCCACTGACCACCAATGTAAGGGACATTCTTCCCACTGATCACCAATGTAAGGGACATTCTTCCCACTGATCACCAATGTAAGGGACATTCTTCCCACTGACCACCAATGTAAGGGACATTCTTCCCACTGATCACCAATGTAAGGGACATTCTTCCGACTGATCACCAATGTAAGGGACATTCTTCCCACTGACCACCAATGTAAGGAGCATTCTTCCCACTGACCACCAATGTAAGGGACATTCTTCCCACTGATCACCAACGTAAGGGACATTCTTCCCACTGACCACCAATGTAAGGAGCATTCTTCCCACTGACCACCAATGTAAGGAGCATTCTTCCCACTGACCACCAATGTAAGGGACATTCTTCCCACTGACCACCAATGTAAGGGACATTCTTCCCACTGATCACCAATGTAAGGGACATTCTTCCCACTGACCACCAATGTAAGGAGCATTCTTCCCACTGACCACCAATGTAAGGGACATTCTTCCCACTGACCCCCAATGTAAGGGGACATTCTTCCCACTGATCACCAATGTAAGGGACATTCTTCCCACTGACCACCAATGTAAGGAGCATTCTTCCCACTGACCACCAATGTAAGGAGCATTCTTCCCACTGACCACCAATGTAAGGGACATTCTTCCCACTGACCTCCAATGTAAGGGACATTCTTCCCACTGACCACCAATGTAAGGGGCATTCTTCTCACTGACCCCCAATGTAAGGGACATTCTTCCCACTGACCACCAATGTAAGGGACATTCTTCCCACTGACCACCAATGTAAGGAGCATTCTTCCCACTGACCACCAATGTAAGGGACATTCTTCTCACTGACCCCCAATGTAAGGGACATTCTTCCCACTGACCACCAATGTAAGGGACATTCTTCCCACTGACCACCAATGTAAGGGACATTCTTCCCACTGATCACCAATGTAAGGGACATTCTTCCCACTGATCACCAATGTAAGGGACATTCTTCCCACTGGTCACCAATGTAAGGAGCATTCTTCCCACTGACCACCAATGTAAGGGACATTCTTCCCACTGACCACCAATGTAAGGGACATTCTTCCCACTGACCTCCAATGTAAGGGACATTCTTCCCACTGACCACCAATGTAAGGGGCATTCTTCTCACTGACCCCCAATGTAAGGGGCATTCTTCTCACTGACCCCCAATGTAAGGGACATTCTTCCCACTGACCCCCAATGTAAGGGACATTCTTCCCACTGACCTCCAATGTAAGGGACATTCTTCCCACTGACCACCAATGTAAGGAGCATTCTTCCCACTGACCACCAATGTAAGGGACATTCTTCCCACTGATCACCAATGTAAGGGACATTCTTCCCACTAAAATTCTCCCCAAACAAAAATCCACTCACTTCCAGTACAAATCCCCCCTCCCAGCTCAAATCCTCTTCCTCCCCAAATCCCCCCTCTGAGCATTAATTCCCCCCCCCCCCACTCACGGCACAAATCCCTCCAAAATCTCCTCTCCAAGCATTTAACCTCCCCCCAGATTTCCCCCCCTAGCACAAATCGTCGCAATCATCCCTACTAGCATAAATTCCCCCAATCCCCATTTTCTAACAGAAATCCCCCTTTCCCAGCACAAATCCCTGCCAAATATCCCCTCTTAGCACTTATCCCCCCCCCCCGACCAAAGGTCTAGTCCTTGCACAAATCCCCCCCCCAATCATCCCTACCAGCAGCACAAATCCGCCTTCCTAACAGAAATCCCCCTCTCCCAGTACAAATCCCACCGAAATCCCCTCTTCTAGCACTTACCTTCCCCCCCAGATTTCCCCTCCTAGCACAAATCCCCCCAATCATCCCTACTAGCAGCACAAATCCCCCCCAATCATCTCCCGCCCCCAATTCAGCTTCCTAGTAGATATCCCCCTCTCCCAGCACAAACCCCCCCCATACCTCTTCCTAACAGAAATCCTTCTTTCTCAGCACAAATCCCTCCCAAATCCCCTCTTCTAACACTGATCCCCCCCAAATGTCCCCTCCTAGCACAAATCCCCCCCCCAATCATCCCTACTAGCAGCACAAATCCTCCCCCCCCCCCCAAATCCCCCTTCCTAGTAGTTATCCCCCTCTCCCAGCACAAATCCCCCCTAATCCCCCTCTGCCAGCACAAATTCCCCCCCCCCCAAATCCCCCTTCCTTGCAGAAACTCCCCTCTCCCAGCACAAATCCCTCCCAAATACCCTCCCTTAGCACTTATCCCCCCCTAAATGTCCCCTCCTAAAACAAATCCCCCCCAATAATCCCTACTAGCAGCACAAATCCCCCCCCCCCAAATCCCCCTTCCTAACAGAAATCCCACTCTCCCAGCACAAATCCCTGCCAAATCCCCTTTTCTAGCACTTACCCTCCCCCCAGATTTCCCTTTCTAGCAAAAATCCCCCCAATCATCCCTACTAGCAGCACAAATCCCCCCAAATCCCCCTTCCTAACAGAAATCCCCCTCTCCCAGCACAAATCCCACCAAAATCCCCTCTTCTAGCACTTACCCTACCCTCAGATTTTCCTTCCTAACACAAATCCCTCCCCCCACCCAAATCTTCCTTCCTAACTGAAATCCCCCTCTCCCAGAAAAAATCCTCCCAAATCCCCTCTCTTAGCACTTATCCCCCCCATCAATGTCCCCTCCTAGCACAAATTCCCCCCCCCCCCCCCATCATCCCTACTAGCAGCACAAATCCCCCCCACATCCCCCTTCCTTACAGAAATCCACCCTCCTAGCACAATTCCCCCCCCCCATCATCCCTACTAGCAGCATAAATCCCCCACATCCCTCTTCCTTACAGAAATCCACCCTCCTAGCACGATTCCCCCCCCCCCCCCAATCACCCCTACTAGCAGCATAAATCCCCCACATCCCTCTTCCTTACAGAAATCCACCCTCCTAGCACAAATCGCCCCCCCATCATCCCTACTAGCAGCATAAATCCTCCCACAAATCCCCCCTTCCTTATAGAAATCCACCCTCCTAGTACAAATCCCCCCTTCTAGCACAACCCCCCAAATCCCCACTATGCCCAGGGCAGTCGCCCCTCTTGCCCATTCCTGATCACCATGCTGAAATTTCCATACAGATAGGGGTTGGGACCTATGACACCAGCAACCCAAGGCACGCCTTCGTCCCAACAAGTCGTCAAATCTTTAGGAAAGTTTTTGGCGCAAGACAACCAACTTCTAGGAATTTGAGTGAATTTTTTTTTTTTTTTGCAATCATCAACTTTTTCTATGCTAATTACAGTCAGCGAACGGCAAATAGCAGCAATGGGCTTTGTACTCGGCGGCTTTACCTACTAATGCAGAAAGAAGAAAAAAAATCTGGGATTAACCCGACAGTGTTAATTGGCTGCACAGATCTGAAATGCAAGTTTATGGCTCTTCTTAGTCCCTTTGTTAGGCGCCTCATGCCGGTCACAGAGCCCTGCTAGGTCTGCATTTTAAATCTCCCCAGTTAGCCAAAGCTAGAGCAGGCAAAGCAAGCCCCCTAAGTGCCTTTAGTAAATGACCCCCCCCCCCCCCCCCCGATGTATCAACAGGATTCTTGAATGCGCAGCAAAAAGTGCACTCATTATTAAAACGCAAATGCATAGACGAGTGAGTCCTTAAACTCAGATTTTCCAGTATATACATACAAACAAATAATAAATTATATATATATATATATATATACACACACATTATCTAAATATTTTTTAAAATATATATAAAATTGAAAAAAAAAATAAAATATATATATATATATATATATATATATATATAAAAATAAGTGTGTGTACATATTTAAATTTAATTTTAAATTTATATATATATATATATATATATATATATAAATTTTAAATTAAATTTAAATAAATATACACACACATTTTTATATATATATTATATATATCTCCATACATATATACACACACATATACATATATTATATTTTATTTATATATATATATATATATATATATATTTATATATATATATATATATATATATATATATATATAAAAATGTGTGTATATATTTATTTCAATTTAATTTTAAATTGATATAGATATATATAGATAGATATATATAGATATATAGATATATATATATATATATATATATATATATATATTAATTAATTTAAAAATAAATTTAAATATGTACGCACACATTTATTTATAGATATATATATTAATACATTTTTCAATTTTATATGTATTTAAAAAAATATTTATATAATGTGTGTGTATGTATGTATGTATGTATGTATGTATATATATATATATATATATATATATAAATAAATAAATATGTGTATATATTTATTTAACCATTTCAAGTTTGGACACTTTTACCCCCTTCCTGTCCAGGCCAATTTTCAGCTTTCAGCACTATCACACTTTGAATGACAATTGCGCGGTCATGCAACACTGTATCCATATGAATATTTTAGCATTTTTTGAGACAGATAAAGCTCTATTTTGGTGGTATTTATTCAACACTTAGATTTTTATTTTTTTTGCTATGTAAATGAAAAAGTCCAAATCCAAAGTCCAGTTTGACATATATATATATATATATATATATATATATATATAATATATAGTGTATTTTAATATATATGTGTGTGTGTGTATATATATATATATATATATATATATATATATATATATATATATATATATATATATATATATATATATATATACACATATATATATATACATACATATATACACATATACACACACACACACTATATATTTTATATATTATGTGTGTGTGTGTGTGTGTGTATACACACATACACACACATAATATATAAAATATTTTTATATATATATATATATATATATATATATATATATATATATATATATTTTTTTTTTTTATTTTTTTTTTTAATTATAATATATCATTTATATAAGAAATTGAGGGAAAATATATATGTTTTTAATTATAATATATAATGTATTCTCCAAAGGGGACATATGAGAGACACATACAGCAGGCAGAGTCTATCATTGTGCTAATGTATACAAATTAATAAATTATAATTAAATTATTTCCAATAGCACAAGCGGCTCATCTCCCGTCTTGTATTACGGGATCTAATAAATGTCTTTATTCTGCCTTGAGGGAAATAACTACTTAAACACGAAGCAGGAACAGTACACACAGACAGACACAATCACGTGCACACCATGCAGACCTCACGCAGGAAATATAAAGCCTGGCATATGCCGTTACCCTTCCCCATCTACATAAATGCCCTCGGCGTTACTCCAGTCCCGGGGACTCCAGTCATTTCAGGGACTCCCAACGCAGCGAGGGTTACACACACAGGTGCAGAATAGCATTCCCGTTACCTTCAGCCTTGTTCATTGAGGACCACACCAGGGACCGAAGGCGATGCCACCAAGAGCCGCGTTCCTTCCGCTTCTTTATCTGCGACAATGCAAACACTGGATGGAAGGGGACACAAGAGTCTGGAATGTGCCGAGGGTCTAAGACTCCCGCTGTGAGCCTGGGTTAAGTCACTCGCTGGAAACTCCACATCTACGCCCGTCCCAGCGAAGGGGACGCTGCCCTCCTGTTCAGAGGACACCTACGCCAATTCGACAAAAGAGAAAAAAAGGACAATGAATGAGGAAAAAAAAAAAATGGACAAGCCATTGGAATCCGGCAATAGATTTCCCTCAATGACTTCACTGAAGCACTTTTGATTAATAGACTTGGCCCGCGATGAAGTGCAGCAAAGAGGGCAATGACCGGCCAAGTGACAGGGTTAGAGCGCGTCCGGAGATAGAGGCCAAGCAACCGTTACATTCTGGCCACTGATAGGTAAAGGGAATAACGGTGATTATCTTGTTTCAATGGCATCTGAAAATGGGCGGGTGAACATGTTGTCCCTGAAGCTGATGTGCTGAAAGCAGAAAAAATGGTCAACACAGTTCGTTGTACGCTCACCGGCCACTTTATTAGGTCCACCTGTTCAATTGCTTGGTAACACAAATTGCTACTCAGCCAATCACATGGCAGCAACTCAATGCATTTAGGCATCTAGATGTGGTGAAGACAATTTGCTGACCTTCAAACCGAGCATCAGAATGGGGAAGAAAGGGTATTTAAGTGGCTTTGAACGTGGCTTGGTTGTTGGTGCTGGACGGGCTGCTCTGAGAATTTCAGAAACTGCTGATCTACTAGGATTTTCACGCACAACCATCTCTAGGGTTTACAGAGAATGGTCCGAAAAAGAGAAAATATCCAGCGAGCGGCAGTTGTGTGGAGGAAAATGCTTTGTTGAGGTCAGAGGAGAATGGGCAGACTGGTTGCTACAACATTCAGATGGTAGGGTCAGAATTTGGCATAAACAACATGAAAGCATGGATGGTTCAGGCTGGTGGTGGTGGTGTCATGGTGTGGTGGATCTATCCCACCTTGTATCAACGGTTCAGGCTGGTGGTGTCATGGTGTGGTGGATCCATCCGACCTTGTATCAATGGTTCACTGGTGGTGTTGGTGTCATGGTGTGGTGGATCCATCCGACCTTGTATCAATGGTTCACTGGTGGTGTTGGTGTCATGGTGTGGTGGATCCATCCGACCTTGTATCAATGGTTCAGGCTGGTGGTGGTAGTGTCATGGTGTGGTGGATCCATCCTACCTTGTATCCACGGTTCAGGCTGGTGGTGTCATGGTGTGGTGGATCCATCCGACCTTGTATCAACGGTTCAGGTTGGTGGTGGTGGTGTCATGGTGTGGTGGATCCATCCTACCTTGTATCCACGGTTCATGCTGGTGGTGTCATGGTGTGGTGGATCCATCCTACCTAGTATCAATGGTTCAGGCTGGTGGTGGTGGTGTCATGATGTGGTGGATCCATCCTGCCTTGTATCAACAGTTCAGGCTGGTGGTGGTGGTGTCATGGTTGGTGGATCCATCCTACCTTGTATCAACGGTTCAGGTTGGTGGTGGTGGTGTCATGGTGTGGTGGATCCATCCTGCCTTGTATCCACGGTTCAGGCTGGTGGTGTCATGGTGTGGTGGATCCATCCGACCTTGTATCAACGGTTCAGGGTGGTGGTGTCATGGTGTGGTGGATCCATCCTACCTTGTATCCACGGTTCAGGCTGGTGGTGTCATGGTGTGGTGGATCCATCCTACCTAGTATCAATGGTTCAGGCTGGTGGTGGTGGTGTCATGATGTGGTGGATCCATCCTGCCTTGTATCAACAGTTCAGGCTGGTGGTGGTGGTGTCATGGTTGGTGGATCCATCCTACCTTGCATCAACGGTTCAGGTTGGTGGTGGTGGTGTCATGGTGTGGTGGATCCATCCTGCCTTGTATCCACGGTTCAGGCTGGTGGTGTCATGGTGTGGTGGATCCATCCTACCTTGTATCAACGTTTCAGGCTGGCGGTGGTGGGGTCATGGTGTGGTGGATCCATCCTACCTTGTATCAATGGTTCAGTCTGGTGGTGGTGGTGGTGTCATGGTGTGGGGGAGATTTTCTTGGCACTAGCAAGGTGGACCTAATAAAGTGGCTGGGAAGTGTACATTGAGTTTTGTAGCCTCAGACCGGCAATGGTGCCCATGTTGACCCTTGTCCACATGTTGTCCCTGAAGTTGATATGTTAAAAACAGAGAAAATGGGCAAGCGTAAGGATTTGAGCGGCTCTAACAAAGGCCAAATTGTAATGGCTAGACACCTGGGTCAGAGCAACACCAAAAACTGCAGCTCTGGTGAGATGTTCCTGGTCTGCAGTCGTCAGGAGCAACCAAAAGTGGTCCAAGGAAGGAAACGCGGCCAACCAGCAACAGGGTCATGGACATCCAAGGCTCATTGAAGGCTGGCCCGTGTAGTCTGATCCAATAGAAGAACAACTGGAGCTCAAATTGAAAATGTGAATGCTGGTTCTGATGGAAA
>NW_028319912.1:15000-88155 GCF_062004578.1 Staurois parvus
ATACCATTGTGCTCCACTAATGAAGGACAAAAGGAAGAGACTGATTCCTCTTTCATTCACTCAACCTCGTCTTTCCTTTTCCTGTGTCCCTAAATCAGGATCTACACTAGCCTCTGTTTTATTCCTATTATGTCCTCTAATGAAGGGATTTCCTGAAGAATGTGACTGGAGGAGAAAGGATTTGTAACAGGTTTATTGATTCAGTGCTCCCCCCCCCCCACCAATGGCACCAGCACCGTTACCTGAGGGGTCTGGAAATTGGGCATTCATGTCCTACATCCATCATACAAACTGCTATGAGTTGAAAGGGTACAATCTACCTGGTAAGGGGTTAAAAGCCAAAATTCACCAAAATGAATCCCATAGCACTGTAGGTTATAGGGGGTGATATCCACAGCCTTGAAGTTCTCAGGAGGGTTAACTCTCGAAATGCGTCAGCCTATGCAAAAAAATGAGGCAGCTACTAGGGATCACTGAATGGATCTTATATTAGGGCATCTGTATCCAGACAATTGAGGGAGCCTCTACTTTTATGCGGAAGCAGGAGGGTTAACTCTCGAAATGCGCCAGCCTATGAAAAAATTTAGGCAGCCACAAGGGATTGCTGAATGGATCTTGTATGAGGGCATCTGTATCCAGAGAATTGAGGGAGACTCTAATGCTGAATGGATCTTGTTTTAGGGCACCTGTTTCCAGAGACTTGAGGGAGCCTCTACTTTTATGCGGAAGGAGGAGGGTTAACTCTCGAAATGCGTCAGCCTATGAAAAAAATGAGGCAGCCACAAGGGATTGCTGAATGGATCTTGTATTAGGGCATCTGTATCCAGAGAATTGAGGGAGCCTCTATTTTTATGCAGAAGGAGGAGGGTTAACTCTCGAAATGCGTCAGCCTATGCAAAAAAATGAAGCAGCCACTAGGGATTTCTGAATGGATCTTGTATGAGGGCATCTGTATCCAGAGAATTGAGGGAGACTCTATTGCTGAATGGATCTTGTATTAGGGCACCTGTATCCAGAGAATTGAGTGAGCTTCTACTTTTATGCGGAAGGAGGAGGGTTTACTCTCGAAATGCGTCAGCCTATGCAAAAAAATGAGGCAGCCACAAGGGACTGCTAAATGGATCTTGTATGAGGACATCTGTATCCAGAGAATTGAGGGAGCCTCTACTTTTATGCGGAAGGAGGAGGGTTTACTCTCGAAATGCGTCAGCCTATGTAAAAAAATGAGGCAGCCACTAGGGATTGCTGAATGGATCTTGTATGAGGGCATCTGAATCCAGAGAATTGAGGGAGCCTCTACTTTTATGCGGAGGGAGGATGGTTAACTCTCGAAATGCGTCAGCCTCTGCAAAAAAAATGAGGCAGCCACTAGGGATTGCTGAATGGATCTGGAATTAGGGCATCTGAATCCAGAGACTCGAGAGAGCCTCTACTTTTATGCGGAAGGAGGAGGGTTAACTCTCGAAATGCGTCAGCCTATGCAAAAAATGAGGCAGCTACTAGGGATTGCTGAATGGATCTTGCGTGAGGGCATCTGTATCCAGAGAATTGAGGGAGACTCTATTGCTGAATGGATCTTGTATTAGGGCACCTGTATCCAGAGACTTGAGGGAGCCTCTACTTTTATGCGGAAGGAGGAGGGTTAACTCTCGAAATGCGTCAGCCTCTACAAAAAAAATTAGGCAGCTACTAGGGATTGCTGAATGGATCTTGTATTAGGGCATCTGTATCCAGAGAATTGAGGGAGACTCTATTGCTGAATGGATCTTGTATTAGGGCACCTGTATCCAGAGAATTGAGGGAGCCTCTACTTTTATGCGGAAGGAGGAGGGTTAACTCTCGAAATGCGTCAGCCTCTACAAAAAAAATTAGGCAGCTACTAGGGATTGCTGAATGGATCTTGTATTAGGGCATCTGTATCCAGAGAATTGAGGGAGACTCTATTGCTGAATGGATCTTGTATTAGGGCACCTGTATCCAGAGAATTGAGGGAGCCTCTACTTTTATGCGGAGGGAGGAGGGTTTACTCTGGAAATGCCTCAGCCTATGCAAAAAATGAGGCAGCAACTAGGGATTGCTGAATGGATCTTGTACTAGGGTATCTGTGTCCAGGCAATTGAGGGAGCCTCTACTTTTATGCGGAGGGAGGAGGCTTAACTCTCGAAATGCGTCAGCCTATGAAACAAATGAGGCAGCCACTAGGGATTGCTGAATAGATCTTGTATGAGGGCATCTGTATCCAGAGGATTGAGGGAGACTCTACTTTTATGCGGAAGGAGGAGGGTTTACTCTCGAAATGCGTCAGCCTATGTAAAAAAATGAGGCAGCCACTAGGGATTGCTGAATGGATCTTGTATGAGGGCATCTGAATCCAGAGAATTGAGGGAGCCTCTACTTTTATGCGGAGGGAGGAGGGTTAACTCTCGAAATGCGTCAGCCTCTGCAAAAAAAATGAGGCAGCCACTAGGGATTGCTGAATGGATCTGGAATTAGGGCATCTGAATCCAGAGACTCGAGAGAGCCTCTACTTTTATGCGGAAGGAGGAGGGTTAACTCTCGAAATGCGTCAGCCTATGCAAAAAATGAGGCAGCTACTAGGGATTGCTGAATGGATCTTGCGTGAGGGCATCTGTATCCAGAGAATTGAGGGAGACTCTATTGCTGAATGGATCTTGTATTAGGGCACCTGTATCCAGAGACTTGAGGGAGCCTCTACTTTTATGCGGAAGGAGGAGGGTTAACTCTCGAAATGCGTCAGCCTCTACAAAAAAAATTAGGCAGCTACTAGGGATTGCTGAATGGATCTTGTATTAGGGCATCTGTATCCAGAGAATTGAGGGAGACTCTATTGCTGAATGGATCTTGTATTAGGGCACCTGTATCCAGAGACTTGAGGGAGCCTCTACTTTTATGCGGAAGGAGGAGGGTTAACTCTCGAAATGCGTCAGCCTCTACAAAAAAAATTAGGCAGCTACTAGGGATTGCTGAATGGATCTTGTATTAGGGCATCTGTATCCAGAGAATTGAGGGAGACTCTATTGCTGAATGGATCTTGTATAAGGGCACCTGTATCCAGAGAATTGAGGGAGCCTCTACTTTTATGCGGAGGGAGGAGGGTTTACTCTGGAAATGCCTCAGCCTATGCAAAAAATGAGGCAGCAACTAGGGATTGCTGAATGGATCTTGTACTAGGGTATCTGTGTCCAGGCAATTGAGGGAGCCTCTACTTTTATGCGGAGGGAGGAGGCTTAACTCTCGAAATGCGTCAGCCTATGAAACAAATGAGGCAGCCACTAGGGATTGCTGAATGGATCTTGTATGAGGGCATCTGTATCCAGAGGATTGAGGGAGACTCTATTGCTGAATGGATCTTGTATTAGGGCACCTGTATCCAGAGAATTGAGGGAGCCTCTACTTCTATGCGGAGGGAGGAGGGTTAACTCTCGAAATGCATCAGCCTATTTTTTTTGCACAGGATTGGCACCACTGGCTCTGGCCGCTGTCAGTCAAATCCTATGAGGAGAAAGCGTTGGGGCGAGGCCAAGCCATGCTGTGTGGGTCTATGGATGCACACAGCCCAGCTCGGGAGCATGCCTGCACATGTACCCCCTTCAGAAGCAGCTTCCTATGGTAGCACATGGAGATAAGGCGGAGTGGAGAGCGTCGGCAGGGGGGGGGGCCCCTAGAAGAGGAAGTTCGGAGCCGTTCTGTGCAATACACTTGAACAGAGCAGGTGAGCATAACATTTTTTTTTAAATTTTATTTTAATTATTTTAGTTTTATTTTTTAAATTAAAAAAATAAATAAATTACTTTGAAACCTCTTTAGGGAGCCCCCAGATCCTTCATTTCATTTTCTTGTAACATATTGTGTGCATTTAGGGCCGGTTCACACTCCATGCGTTTCAGCTGCTTTTTTTCTGCATCCAAAACGCACAGAAAGTCTGTGTTACGGTTGTCGGTGTCATAGATCACATCAACGCTTGCCGTTCCAGTGTGTTCCAGTTGCTGGAAAAAAAAAAAAAAAAGTACAACAGGCTGCAATTTTCCTGCACAGAACTGTACTGGAACGCGGCAAAACGCATCAAAAACGCACATGTCCCTATTTAAATTGAATAAAAAGGGGGGAAAAAGAACTGAAACGCATCGAAAACGCACCTGAACACGTCAAAAACGCTGAGGGTCGGTTCACACCATAGAAACGCAGTCCAGATGCATTCCGGATACGTATCTGCATGCATGTTTTTGGCACGTTCCAAGGTCTTTTTTTATGCGTTCCGGTTAATTTTTTCCCACTCTTTTTCTTCAATTTAAACAGGGACATGTGCGTTCCGGTGCGTTTATGAGTTTTACCGCATTCCAGCGCAGTTCTGTGCAGGAAACATGTTGCCTGTTCTACTTTTTTTCCTGCAACCAGAACTGCAAGCACTGATGTGAACTATGACACTGACAACCATATCACCTACTTTCTGTGCGTTTTGGATGCAGAAGAAAAGCAACTGAAATGCATGGAGTGTGATATATATATATACACACACACAGACACGCGCAAACACACATGCTATATTGCCCAAAGTATTGTCCCCGCCCTCCAACTCATGTGATTCAGGTGTTCCAATCCCCTCCAAGTCATGTGATTCAGGTGTTCCAATCGTCTCCATATCATGTGATTCAGGCGTTCCATTCCCCTCCCAATCATGTGATTCAGGTGTTCCAATCCCCTCCCAATCATATGATTCAGGCGTTCCATTCCCCTCCATATCATGTGATTCAGGTGTTCCAATCCCCTCCATGTCATGTGATTCAGGTGTTCCAATCCACTCCCAATCATGTGATTCAGGTGTTCCAATCCCCTCCATGGACACAGGTGTGTACAATCAAGCCCCTAGGCATGCAGACGGCTTCTACAAACATTTGTGAAAGAATGGGTCGCTCTCAGGAGCTCAGTGACTCCAAGCGTGGTCCCGTGATAGGTGGATAAGTCCATCCGTGACATTTCCTGGCTACTAAATATTCCACGCTCAACTGTTAGTGGGATTATAACACAGTGGAAGCAACTGGGAACAACAGCCACTCAGCCACCAAGTGGTAGGCCACGTCACATGACAGGGCGGGGTCAGCGCATGCTGAAGCGCACAGTGCGCAGAAGTCGCCAACTGTCTGCAGAGTCAATAGCTAAAGACCTCCAAACTTGGTGTGGCCTTCAGATGAGCCCAACAACAGTGCGTAGAGAGCTTCATGGAATGGGTCTCCATGGCCGAGCAGCTGCATCCAAGCCTTATATCACCAAGTGCAATGCAAAGCATCGGATGCAGTGGTGTAAAGCACGCCGCCACTGGACTCTAGAGCAGAGGAGACGTGTTCTCTGGGGTGACCAATCACGCTTCTCTGTCTGGCAATCCGATGGACGTGTCTGGGTTTGGCAGTTGCCAGGAGAACAGTACTTGCCTGACTGCATTGTGCCAAGTGCAAAGTTCGGTGGAGGGGAGATTATGGTGTGGGGTTTTCAGGGGTTGGGCTCGGCCCCCTAGTTCCAGTGAACGGAACTCTTAAGGTGACATTTTGGACAATTTCATGCCCCCAACTTTGTAGGAAGAGTTTGGGGATGGCCCCTTCCTGTTCCAACATGACTGTGCACCAGTGCACAAAGCAAGGTCCATAAAGACATGGAGGAGCCAGTTTGGGGTGGAGGAACTTGACTGTCCTGCACAGAGTCCTGACCTCAACCCCATAGAACACCTTTGGGATGAATTAGAGCGGAGACTGCAAGCCAGGCCTCCTCCCCCGACATCAGTGCCTGACCTGACAAATGTGCTTCTGGAAGAATGGTCCAACCTTCCCATAGACACCCTCCTAAACCTTGTGGACGGCCTTCCCAGAAGAGTTGAAGCTGTTATAGCTGCAAAGGGCGGGGCCAACTCAATATTGAACCCTACGGACTAAGACTGGGAGGCCATTAAAGGTCAAGTGTGTGGAAAGGGCGGGGCCAACTCAATATTGAACCCTACGGACTAAGACTGGGAGGCCATTAAAGGTCAAGTGAGTGGAAAGGCCGGCCAACTCAATATTGAAGAGTTGAAGCTGTTATAGCTGCAAAGGGCGGGGCCAACTCAATATTGAACCCTACGGACTAAGACTGGGGGGCAATTAAAGGTCATGTGCGTGGAAAGGCCGGCCCACTCAATATTGAACCCTACGGACTAAGACTGGGGGGCCATTAAAGGTCATGTGCGTGGAAAGGCCGGTGGCCCAATACTTTCAGCAATATAGTGTATATATATAAATATATGTTAGACTCATAGGTAGATGTCTTAAATGCACTGGCCCCCGCACCCCTAGGAGTTCCAGTTTTGACAGCAAGCAGGGGACCTTCCACCCACCCAGCCATGTCATTCATTCACAATGCTCTGTGAATGGGTAAACTACAAGTCGCATCAGCCTTTGCATCTCTCAATGAACTACCATGGAGCTCGAGTCCTTTAGTAGTTCATTAAGCTTCCCGTCAAGACTATAGCTGCCTGCCCATATCGGAGGTACGGGCAGACAGCTACACAGATAGCCTGCAGGACCATCTGCTGATCGCGGGTGCAATGCTTTATAGGCTGCTAATGGAAAAAAAACTATTAAAAAAAGGAAATTTTTTTTACCAAAAAAAGTGCATTTCATTTTTTTTTTTGTAAAAATGTACTTATCCTTTCAACCAAAACAGGCTTTTTGCTCCAGAAGAATGAACACAGTAACGGCATAAATGCCAAAACCAGCTTCTGCTCAACGCGGTCTTACTTGGCCAATGTCCTGAACAAAGTCCCTTGTTCCCGGTAAGGTTACTCCTTGGAAATGGCATCGGTCCAGAAAGCGGCTCCTGCAGGGCTGGCAGTCCTAGCATGGTTTTCTCTGATCTGACACACATACACACTGACCACCAGAGCTTGGTCCAGCTGAACCCAATCAACAGCCTGTCAGGGCAAAAACCAAACCTGGTCCATCAGGATTGGGAATCCACCCCATCCTGGTCATCAGTGAAAGCAGCCCCAGTACTGGTTTTGAAATGACCATTCACTTTCCTAGACAACATAACTGATTTTACTTTCCCCGTGGTACAAATCGGGGCCGGGACAAGGGTTGGGCGCCCCTTCACTGCAAGCAAGCTCCAGATCAGTGGCTAGGCTGAAGCTACTGCTGTCAACGATGTGCTCCAACATGCCCAATCTGCACCCAATACACCCACCAGGGGCGGGCTGACAACTCATGGGGCCCCCGGGCAATAGGTGATCGTGGGGCCCATGTGTCCTCACCCACACCAAAAAAAGCCTATGAAAGGTACCAGGGGCATCTCATGGGGCCTCCTACTGACCCCGGGCAGTGCCCGAGCACTCAAATGGTCAGTCCGCCCCTGATACCCACCATGCATGCGTAGCTTCCTTCTAGCCACTAAAAGCAGGCAATCAGCCTTGCAAGTTCAGTGCAGCACGCCATGCCAACCATGGGCAGCTGGATCAAGGAATAGGCGCCGGGCGCTACACCCATTCAATGACATGCATTAGATGGATGGGAGGGTGAGCAGTTCCACATCCTTGGCCCGAGTGCTGAATGATCCAGTCCTGGTACTGGTACAAATATATATATATCCACACCAAACACAAGTCATTTACCTATTAAAGCCTCCACTGTGTTCACAAAAAAGCCTGCAAGTGCTGCTGGCTGCCGCCATCTTGGATGTGATGTCAGCAGTCACAGCAGACTCAGAGCTGGAACTCGAGTGACAACTCTAACAGTCATTCTCAATCTTTTTACCTCAGAGGAACCTTTAAAATAATTTTTAGATCTGGATGAATCCCTGCTAAGACCAAGTCATTGGGGGTCAGTGAGCAGAATGCCCCTTACATTGGTGGTCAGGGGGAAGAATGCTCCTTACATTGGTGGTCAGGGGGAAGAATGCCCCTTACATTGGTGGTCAGGGGGAAGAATGCTCTTTACATTGGTGGTCAGGGGGAAGAATGCCCCTTACATTGGTGGTCAGGGGGAAGAATGCCCCTTACATTGGTGGTCAGGGAGAAGAATGTCCCTTACATTGGTGGTCAGGGAGAAGAATGCCCCTTACATTGGTGATCAGTGGGGAGACTGTCCCTTACATTGGTGGTCAGTGGGAAGAATGTCCCTTACATTGGTGGTCAGAGAGAAGAATGTCCCTTACATTGGGGGTCAGTGGGAAGAATGTCCCTTACATTGGTGATCAGTGGGAAAAATGTCCCTTACATTGGGGGTCAGTGAGCAGAATGCCCCTTACATTGGTGATCAGTGGGGAGACTGTCCCTTACATTGGTGGTCAGTGGGAAGAATGTCCCTTACATTGGTGGTCAGAGAGAAGAATGTCCCTTACATTGGTGGTCAGTGGGAAGAATGTCCCTTACATTGGGGGTCAGTGGGAAGAATGTCCCTTACATTGGTGATCAGTGGAAAGAATGTCCCTTACATTGGTGATCAGTGGGAAAAATGTCCCTTACATTGGGGGTCAGTGGGAAGAATGTCCCTTACATTGGGGGTCAGTGGGAAGAATGTCCCTTACATTGGTGATCAGGGGGAAGAATGCCCCTTACATTGGTGGTCAGGGGGAAGAATGTCCCTTACATTGGTGATCAGTGAGAAGAATGTCCCTTACATTGGTGATCAGTGGGAAGAATGTTCCTTACATTGGTGGTCAGAGAGAAGAATGTCCCTTACATTGGTGATCAGTGGGAAGAATGTTCCTTACATTGGTGGTCAGGGGGAAGAATGTCCCTTACATTGGTGATCAGTGAGAAGAATGTCCCTTACATTGGTGATCAGTGGGAAGAATGTTCCTTACATTGGTGGTCAGAGAGAAGAATGTCCCTTACATTGGGGATCAGTGAGAAGAATCTCCCTTACATTGGGGGTCAGTGGGAAGAATGCCCCTTACATTGGTGATCAGTGGGAAGAATGTCCCTTACATTGGTGTCAGTGGGAAGAATGTCCCTTACATTGGTGTCAGTGGGAAGAATGTCCCTTACATTGGTGATCAGTGGGAAGAATGTCCCTTACATTGGGGGTCAGTGGGAAGAATGTCCCTTACATTGGTGGTCAGGGAGAAGAATGTCCCTTACATTGGTGATCAGTGGGAAGAATGTCCCTTACATTGGTGATCAGTGGGAAGAATGTCCCTTACATTGGTGGTCAGAGAGAAGAATGTCCCTTACATTGGGGGTCAGTGGGAAGAATGTCCCTTACATTGGTGGTCAGGGAGAAGAATGTCCCTTACATTGGGGGTCAGTGGGAAGAATGTCCCTTACATTGGTGGTCAGGGAGAAGAATGTCCCTTACATTGGTGGTCAGTGGGAAGAATGCCCCTTACATTGGGGGTCAGTGGGAAGAATGTCCCTTACATTGGTGGTCAGGGAGAAGAATGTCCCTTACATTGGTGGTCAGTGGGAAGAATGTCCCTTACATTGGTGATCAGTGGGAAGAATGTCCCTTACATTGGTGATCAGTGGGAAGAATGTCCCTTACATTGGTGGTCAGAGAGAAGAATGTCCCTTACATTGGTGGTCAGGGAGAAGAATGTCCCTTACATTGGTGGTCAGTGGGAAGAATGCCCCTTACATTGGGGGTCAGTGGGAAGAATGTCCCTTACATTGGGGGTCAGTGGGAAGAATGTCCCTTACATTGGGGGTCAGTGGGAAGAATGTCCCTTACATTGGAGGTCAGTGGGAAGAATGTCCCTTACATTGGGGGTCAGTGGGAAGAATGTCCCTTACATTGTTGGTCGGTGGGAAGTATGTCGCTTACATTGGGGGTCGGTGGGAAGTATGTCCCTTACATTGGTGATCAGTGGGAAGAATGTCCTTTACATTGGTGGTCAGGGAGAAGAAAGTCCCTTACATTGGTGGTCGGTGGGAAGAATGTCCCTTACATTGGTGGTCGGTGGGAAGAATGTCCCTTACATTGGTGATCGGTGAGAAGAATGTCCCTTACATTGGTGGTCAGTGGGAAGAATGTCCCTTACATTGGTGGTCAGGGGGAAGAATGCCCATTACATTGGTGGTCAGGGGGAAGAATGCCCCATACATTGGTGATCAGTGGGAAGAATGCCCCTTACATTGGTGGTCAGTGGGAAGAATGCCCCATACATTGGTGATCAGTGGGAAGAATGCCCCTTACATTGGTGGTCAGTGGGAAGAATGCCCCTTACATTGGTGGTCAGGGGGAAGAATGCCCCTTACATTGGTGGTCAGGGGGAAGAATGTTCCTTACATTGGTGGTCAGAGAGAAGAATGTCCCTTACATTGGTGGTCAGGGAGAAGAATGTCCCTTACATTGGTGGTCGGTGGGAAGAATGTCCCTTACATTGGTGGTCGGTGGGAAGAATGTCCCTTACATTGGTGATCAGTGAGAAGAATGTCCCTTACATTGGTGATCAGTGGGAAGAATGCCCCTTACATTGGTGGTCAGGGGGAAGAATGTCCCTTACATTGGTGATCAGTGGGAAGAATGCCCCTTACATTGGTGGTCAGTGGGAAGAATGCCCCTTACATTGGTGATCAGGGGGAAGAACGTTCCTTACATTGGTGGTCAGAGAGAAGAATGTCCCTTACATTGGTGGTCAGGGAGAAGAATGTCCCTTACATTTGGGGGTCAGTGGGAAGAATGCCCCTTACATTGGTGGTCAGGGGGAAAAATGCCCCTTACATTGGGGGTCAGTGGGAAGAATGTCCCTTACATTGGTGATCAGGGGGAAGAATGTTCCTTACATTGGTGGTCAGGGAGAAGAATGTCCCTTACATTGGTGGTCAGGGAGAAGAATGTCCCTTACATTGGGGGTCAGTGGGAAGAATGTCCCTTACATTGGTGGTCAGAGAGAAGAATGTCCCTTACATTGGGGATCAGTGAGAAGAATCTCCCTTACATTGGGGGTCAGTGGGAAGAATGTCCCTTACATTGGTGGTCAGGGAGAAGAATGTCCCTTACATTGGTGGTCAGTGGGAAGAATGCCCCTTACATTGGGGGTCAGTGGGAAGAATGTCCCTTACATTGGGGGTCGGTGGGAAGAATGTCCCTTACATTGGGGGTCAGTGGGAAGAATGTCCCTTACATTGGGGGTCAGTGGGAAGAATGTCCCTTACATTGTTGGTCGGTGGGAAGTATGTCGCTTACATTGGGGGTCGGTGGGAAGTATGTCCCTTACATTGGTGATCAGTGGGAAGAATGTCCCTTACATTGGGGGTCAGTGGGAAGAATGCCCCTTACATTGGTGATCAGGGGGAAGAATGTTCCTTACATTGGTGGTCAGAGAGAAGAATGTTCCTTACATTGGTGGTCAGAGAGAAGAATGTCCCTTACATTGGTGGTCGGTGGGAAGAATGTCCCTTACATTGGTGGTCGGTGGGAAGAATGTCCCTTACATTGGTGGTCAGTGGGAAGAACGTCCCTTACATTGGTGGTCAGTGGGAAGAATGTCCCTTACATTGGTGATCAGTGGGAAGAATGTCCCTTACATTGGTGGTCAGTGGGAAGAATGTCCCTTACATTGGTGATCAGTGGGAAGAATGTCCCTTACATTGGTGGTCGGTGGGAAGAATGTTCCTTACATTGGTGATCAGTGGGAAGAATGCCCCTTACATTGGTGGTCAGTGGGAAGAATGCCCCTTACATTGGTGATCAGGGGGAAGAACGTTCCTTACATTGGTGGTCAGAGAGAAGAATGTCCCTTACATTGGTGGTCAGGGAGAAGAATGTCCCTTACATTGGGGGTCAGTGGGAAGAATGCCCCTTACATTGTTGGTCAGGGGGAAGAATGCCCCTTACATTGGGGGTCAGTGGGAAGAATGTCCCTTACATTGGTGGTCAAGGAGAAGAAAGTCCCTTACATTGTTGGTCAGTGGGAAGAATGCTCCTTACATTGGTGATCAGTGGGAAGAATGTCCCTTACATTGGTGATCAGTGGGAAGAATGTTCCTTACATTGGAGGTCAGTGGGAAGAATGTCCCTTACATTGGTGGTCAGGGGGAAGAATGCTCCTTACATTGGTGATCAGTGGGAAGAATGTCCCTTACATTGGTGATCAGTGGGAAGAATGTCCCTTACATTGGTGATCAGTGGGAAGAATGTCCCTTACATTGGTGGTCAGTGGGAAGAATGTCCCTTACATTGGTGATCAGTGGGAAGAATGTCCCTTACATTGGGGGTCAGTGGGAAGAATGTCCCTTACATTGGTGGTCAGGGAGAAGAATGTCCCTTACATTGGTGGTCAGCGGGAAGAATGTCCCTTACATTGGTGGTCAGTCGGAAGAATGTCCCTTACATTGGTGGTCAGTCGGAAGAATGATCCCTTTACAGTTGTGACCAGAATGCCACCCTTAGTGATAGCTAAAAAGATAATTGATGTCATGCCAAGTGGCGGTGGCCCTGGAACTATGCAGCTACCATTAAATTGGAGGTCAGTTAGTCACAGCTCAAGGAACCCCTAGAAACCTCTGGCGGAACCCTGGTTGAGAATTGCTGCTCTAGAGTATTACCCTTCAGTTCTTCTCTAGAGCTACATAAATGGTTAGGGAGGTAATGGAATGGATGGAGGAGCTGGGCCAGCACAGAGTAATTAGACACTCCCAGAAGGGGAGAGGGCTATGACATGCAAGGAGGAAGAGGGTGTGCTAGAGAACTGACTCTTCCCAGTCAGGTTCCATAGCTAGTTCAAAAGCACAATGTAGGCGAACAAAAAATTGTTTATGGAAAGGAGAAACACTGAGCTGGTGACAAGAGTCTCTGAAGTAAAGCTTTCCCAAACAAAGATAGAGGCCATCATTTCTGATCTTCTTCTGAAACTGTAAGTAGCCTGGCTGCTATTCCGACCCTTTGGCTTTGGTATATTTTTTAGTTACTGAATGAACTCCTACTCTCCACCCTGCCAGGATGTCCAGAACTCCTACTCTCAGAATCCCTTCCATGAATTCCAGAACTCCTACTCTCCATCCTGCCAAGACATCCAAAACAACTACTCGTGCCCACTGACCAGAAGGATATTTAAGCATCAACAATACTTGCCAGCCCACTGATATCCTGGACTGACCGGACTACTCTCCTGTTTGTTGTCTACCTAGACCTTTGCTGGGACCTGACTACATTCTTGCTTGCGGACTGCCTAAACCTCTACTAAGACCTGACTTCTCTCTTTCTTGCTGTCTACCCAGACCTCTGCACAGATCTGACTATGTTCTTGCTTGGTGCCTACTTAGACTGTCAGCACCTGTGGTAGTGAGCCCTTGTAGATAGTCCACTTGGGGTTCCCCAGGGCGCAGAGTCTAAGCCCCAGCCTGCTCTTCACCGGAGCCCCTGATCCTGGGGATGGACTTGCAGCAAGCTGAGACCAGGTCGAGGCCCCCAGGTCTGCCCAGCTGAGGATGAGGAGACCGCTCACGGGAGCAGAGTACAATGGGAGGAGACAAACGGAAATCCAATAGACTAGCGGAGGTCAGGACAGGTGGAAAACAAGCACAGTCAGAACAAAGCCGGGGTCGGTACACAAGTAGTCAATGCAGGATACAGGCAATAGGAACACACAGGAGCTCCGATAACTAGGAAGTTGCTCAGGCAAAGTGGCCTAGACTGAGCATGTCTTATATAGGCAGGCAAACAAGGAGGCGGGCCAGGAAGTGAAAGAAATAAAACCAACATAACAACAGACAACGCTCATAGGTGAGCACAGACACATGTGAAGGGATCAGAAACAGCACTGCAGCAAGGAGGTGACCTAGACCTTTACTTAGACTTGACTACTATCTCACCTGCTTTGACCTCTGCCTACACCTGTCTAATCTCTCGTCTGCAGCCCAGTGAACAAAAAGCTCCTCATATCCAGGCAACCCCTTGGTGGGGTGGTCCTGAGAGCCAAAACCCGGTGTCCATTTGCAGAAAAGTAACCGGGGACCATTAGGGTTCCCGGCCCATCTCTACTATTAGGAGCTCTATGAAGACCAACTGCCACTTGGACTCTGAGCCTCAGGTGAACCCATGTCAGCTGCCCAGGGCACTGGAACAGAAGGTAATGCTTCGCTAGTCCATCCAGCTGGAGGGGGGGGGGGGCACTGTAAGGGACAGACCACGGTTTTTTTTGTCCTCTATATTGATCCAGCCAGTGACAGAATTGCTAATGTGGCTAAAATTGTAAGTGCCTTCAAAACAGACTGGTGTGGTGAAGGATATTTTGACCTTCTTCTAACATGCGTGTGAATGAACTCAATTGTTTGTTTTCCTTGGAAGGGACAGATTTTTACATGGGTGGTCATACTTATACTTAATCTGGGCACACGGTCTTTTCTCATCTGCCTACCGAGCAACCGGCTTTCACTCCAGGCCATTTCTCTAAAAATACAGTGCAACCTATAATCTGCCTTTTATCAGTTCGTTTCTAAGTAGAAATATATTGCGTCGCTCCTTCCAATCCATCTAGTCGGATGTTTCCAGAGCACAATTGTGATTGTGATCTGCGGATTCCGAATGCCGGAGCCTGAGGGGGCGGCTGGGAAGGTTTAAATTGCAGTTTCGACCTTTCGGTTCACTTGATAGGTTTCAGGACAAAGCATCGGGCTAATGGATGAAATCTTAGATTTCTCCCTGCTGGAGAGGACAGACCCCGGGTTTTAAATGTAAATTTATCTACAGTTCTCTTTGTGTCTCTTTAGTACAGACCCCCCCCCCCCAGGTTTGAAATTTAAAGACCTACAATTCCCATTTGTGTCCCTCAACACCACCCACTCCCCTTATGTGGATACCAGAAATCCTATTTCCATGAAATGGAAACGTCACTTAAATCCCATAATTTTTATAAATTTGTAAAATATTTGACAAACAAATGTGTAAAAAAAAGTAAAAATCAAAGGTTCAAAGTCTTGAAAAATTAAAGACCTACAATTCCCATTTGTGTCCCTCAACACCACTTACTCCCCTTATGTGGACACCAGAAATCCTATTTCCATGAAATGGAAACGTCACCTAAATCCCATCAATTTTGTAAATTTGTAAAATATTTGACAAACAAATGTGTAAAAAAAAGTAAAAATCAAAGGTTCAAAGTCTTGGAAATTTATTTAAAGACCTACAATTCCCATTTGTGTCCCTCAACACCACCCATTCCCCTTATGTGGATACCAGAAATCCTATTTCCATGAAATGGAAACGTCACTTTAATCCCATCAATTTTGTAAATTTGTAAAATAATTGACAAACAAACGTGTAAAAAAAAAAAGTAAAAATCAAAAGGTTCAAAGTCTTGGAAATTTAAAGACCTACAATTCCCATTTGTGTCCCTCAACACCACCCACTCCCCTTATGTGGATACTAGAAATCCTATTTCCATGAAATGGAAACGTCACCTAAATCCCATCAATTTTGTACATTTGTAAAATATTTGACAAACAAATGTGTGAAAAAAAAAATTTAAAGACCTACAATTCCCATATGTGTCCCTCAACACCACCCACTCCCCTTATGTGGATACCAGAAATCCTATTTCCATGAAATGGAAACTTCACTTTAATCCCATCAATTTTGTAAATTTGTAAAATATTTGACAAACAAATGTGTAAAAAAAAAAGTAAAAATCAAAAGGTTCAAAGTCTTGGAAATTTAAAGACCTACAATTCCCATTTGTGTCCCTCAACACCACCCACTCCCCTTATGTGGATACCAAAAATCCTATTTCCATGAAATGGAAACGTCACCTAAATCCCATTAATTTTGTAAATTTGTAAAATATTTGACAAATGTGTAAAAAAAAAAAGTAATAATCAAAAGTGCAAAGTCTTGGTAATTTAAAGACCTACAATTACCATTTGTGTCCCTCAACACTACCCACTCCCGTTCTGTGGATACCAGAAATCCTATTTCCATGAAATGGAAACATCACCTAAATCCCATCAATTTTGTAAATTTGTAAAATATTTGACAAACAATTGTGTAAAAAAAAAATTTAAAGACCTACAATTCCCATTTGTGTCCCTCAACACCACCCACTCCCCTTATGTGGATACCAGAAATCCTATTTCCATGAAATGGAAACGTCATCTAAATCCCATTAATTTTGTAAATTTGTAAAATATTTGATAAACAAATGTGTAAAAAAAAGTAAAAATCAAAGGTTCAAAGTCTTGGAAATTTAAAGACCTACAATTCCCATTTGTGTCCCTCAACACCACCCACTCCCCTTATGTGGATACCAGAAATCCTATTTTCATGAAATGGAAACGTCACTTAAATCCCATCAATTTTGTAAATTTGTAAAATATTTGACAAACAAATGTGTAAAAAAAAGTAAAAAGCAAAGGTTCAAAGTCTTGGAAATTTAAAGACCTACAATTCCCATTTGTGTCCCTCAACACCACCCACTCCCCTTATGTGGATACCAGAAATCCTATTTCCAAGAAATGGAAACGTCACTTAAATCCCATCATTTTTATAAATTTGTAAAATATTTGACAAACAAATGTGTAAAAAAAAAAAATCAAAGTACAAATGTCTTGAAACCTTTACTCGTGCCTTTCATTAGACATGTGCAGTTCGTTTCGATTCATTTTTTGGATGAAAATTTCATTTTTGGAGATTTGGATGTATCCAAATCTCCGAATGGGCTCTCCAATTATCTTTCTGGTTAGCCGGAGCTGGAGTTTATGTGGGAGCTGCCGATCTTGAGCTGACGGGATCACCCTCCCCCCTTCACAGGACTGGGTTACTCCACTTAACTTTTTTAATTTTTTTTTTTGTTTATCTTGTTTTGTGGCTCTTACCTCCCCTTTCTCTTTTTTTCTTTGTTGTCGAAGTATTTACAACGTTGCATTCCTTTTTGAGCATGTTTTGTATCGCCCAATGACTTCCTTGTACAATGCCTTTATCTTGTCATTGATGGAAGAAAAAAAGAAAAGAATGGCAATGTCTCCTAAAGATAAGTTATAACAAATATATACGTTTCATTCTGGTGACATCACATGACGCCTTCATTTTTGGGGGAAATGAATAGACATGCGTTTCCTCACCATTCGTTTTCCGGACGAAAATTTCATTTTCAGAGACTGGGATGGATCCGATTCTCCGAATGGACATGGAAACGAATAACAACGAATCTGAAAAAAAAGTTGTAACAATTTTTTTTCATTCGGATGACATCACATGCTGCGATAGTAGATCGGGCCCCTGGGGAAATGAATGTAATTTTCGAATTTCTTCGAATTTTCGTATTAGGATAACAAACGGATCTGAATTTCATTCCATTCGTCAATTCGGAGGCACGTGACGCCAGTTAATATTGTCCAACCAGCTCATGCCATTTCTCTTGGTGGGTTGGACAAACGTCCAAAAACACAGAATAATTCTGAATAAGTTTGATATTTTATGGAATTTATAGCAATCTACTGAAAAAACTGCAACATTTTCCAAATCCTCCGGGGTCAATGAATACAAAAAATGAATGCCGAAGAAAAAAAATGGATTTCGAAAAACAAATTGTATCAACATAACAAATATGGCAAAATGAAATTCTTCAATGAACTAATGCATCCGAAACAAAACAAAATGAAAATTTCCAGAGTGCACATGTCTAGAAATGAGTAAAATTCTCAAATTTGTACAAATTTTCGGATTCAGATAACAAACGGATCTGAATTTCGTTCCATTCGTTAATTCAGATGCACATGGCACCAGTCAAAGTTGTCCAACCAGCTCATGCCATTTCTCTTGGTGGGTTGGACAAGCATCCAAAAACACTGAATCCTTCTGAATTAGTTCGATATTTTATGGAATTTATAGCAATCTACTGATAAAACTGCAAAATTTTCCGAATCCACCGGGGTCAACGAATACAAAAAATGAATACCGAAGAAAAAAAATGGATTGTGAAAAACGAATTGTATCAACATAACAAATATGGCAAAACGAAATTCTTCAATGAACGAATGCATCCGAAACAAAACAAAATGAAAATTTCCAGAGTGCACATGTCTAGAAATGAGTTAAATTTTCAAATATTTGTTCAAATTTTCGGATAACAAACGGATCTGAATTTCGTTCCATTTGTTAATTCAGATGCACATGACACCAGTCAATGATGTCCAACCAGCTCATGCCATTTCTCTTGGTGTGTTGGACTAGCGCCTGAAAAATATTGAATCCTGAATCAATTCGATATTTTAATCGAATAAATAGCAATCTTCTGAAAAAACTGCAAAATTTTTTGAATGCACCTGAATGCTGAAGAAAAAAAATGGATTCCAAAAACTAATTGTATCAACATAACAAATATGGCAAAACGAAACTCTTCAATGAACGAATGCATCCGATACAAAATAAAATGAAAAATTTCAGAGTGCACGCCGAGAAATGAGTTCAATTTTCAAATATTTGTTAAAATTTTCAGATTACGATAACAAATGAATCTGAATTTCCATTTGTTAATTCGTACGCACGTGACGCCAATTAATATTGTCCAACCAGCTCATGCCATTTCTCTTGGTGGGTTGGACAAGCGTCCAAAAACACTGAATCCTTCCGAATTAGTTCGATATTTTATAGAATTTATAGCAATCTACTGAAAAAACTGCAACATTTTCCGAATACACCGGGGTCAACGAATACAAAAAATGAATGCCGAAGAAAAAAAAATCAATTCCGAAAAACAAATTGTAACAACATAACAAATATGGCAAAATGAAATTCTTCAATGAACTACATCCGAAACAAAACAAAATGAAAATTTCCAGAGTGCACATGTCTAGAAATGAGTTCAATTTTCAAATATTTGTTCAAATATTCGGATAACAAACGGATCTGAATTTCGTTCCATTTGTTAATTCAGATGCACATGACACCAGTCAATGATGTCCAACCAGCTCATGCCATTTCTCTTGGTGTGTTGGACTAGCGCCTGAAAAATATTGAATCCTGAATCAATTCGATATTTTAATCGAATAAATAGCAATCTTCTGAAAAAACTGCAAAATTTTTTGAATGCACCTGAATGCTGAAGAAAAAAAATGGATTCCAAAAACTAATTGTATCAACATAACAAATATGGCAAAACGAAACTCTTCAATGAACGAATGCATCCGATACAAAATAAAATGAAAAATTTCAGAGTGCACGCCGAGAAATGAGTTCAATTTTCAAATATTTGTTAAAATTTTCAGATTACGATAACAAATGAATCTGAATTTCCATTTGTTAATTCGTACGCACGTGACGCCAATTAATATTGTCCAACCAGCTCATGCCATTTCTCTTGGTGGGTTGGACAAGCGTCCAAAAACACTGAATCCTTCCGAATTAGTTCGATATTTTATGGAATTTATAGCAATCTACTGAAAAAACTGCAACATTTTCCGAATCCATCGGGGTCAACGAATACAAAAAATGAATGCCGAAGAAAAAAAATGGATTCCGAAAAACGAATTGTATCAACATAACAAATATGGCAAAACGAAATTCTTCAATGAACGAATGCATCCGAAACAAAACAAAATGAAAATTTCCAGAGTGCACATGTCTAGAAATTAGTTACATTTTCAAATATTTGTTCAAATTTTCGGATTCGGATAACAAACGAATCTGAATTTCGTTCCATTCGTTAATTCAGATGCACATGACACCAGTCAATGTTGTCCAACCAGCTCATGCCATTTCTCTTGGTGTGTTGGACTAGCGTCCGAAAAAATTGAATCCTGAATCATTTCGATGAGGGATGCACATGAGGGAAAGGGAGTCCCGGGACAGCCGAGACTCCAATGCACATCGCTGGATCAAGAGGGGGCTTAGGTGAGTATTGGGGGGGGATGCTGCACAGAGAAGGTTTTTTACTGACCCCAGGCCCTCAGGCAGTGCCCGAGTGCTCGAATGGTCAGTCCGCCCCTGGACATGTGCAGACCAGAAATTTTTCATTTTGTTTAATTTCGGATGCATTCGTTCAGAGCTACATCTAATTATCAGAGAAGACAGGGGGAATGATAGGAAGAGGGAACACTGGCTGATGAGCAGGAGAATGGATACTTGGGACAAGAGAAGTACAAGATCTGATTGTCAGAGAAGAGAGGGGGACTGATGGGTAGAGGAAACAACTGGATGATGAGTAAGAGTTTGGAGACTTAGGACAAGAGAAGAGCTACATCTAATTATCAGAGAAGAGGGGGGGACTGATGGGTAGAGGAAACAACTGAACTATGAGTAGGAGTGTAGAGACTAATGAATAGAAAAGACACTGAGGACAGGAAAAGAGCAGAATCTGATTGCCAGAGAAGAGAGGGAAACCGGTGGGTAGAGGATACAACTGGATGATGAGGAGGAAAGCAGGGACTCAGGAAAAGAGAAGAGTAGGATCTGATTATCAGAGAAGAGTGGACAACTGATGGATAGAGGAGGAGAAGTGGAGACTGTGGATGAACAAGAGAGGAGAACATCTAATTATCAGAGAAGAGAGGGGGGCTGATGGGTAGAGGAAACAACTGAACTATGAGTAGGAGTGTAGAGACTAATGAATAGAGAAGACACTGAGGACAGGAAAAGAGCAGAATCTGATTGCCTGAGAAGAGAGGGAAACCGGTGGGTAGAGGATACAACTGGATGATGAGGAGGAAAGCAGGGACTCAGGAAAAGAGAAGAGCAAGATCTGATCAGAGAAGAGTAGACAACTGATGGATAGAGGAGGAGAAGTGGAGACTGTGGACGAACAAGAGAGGAGAACATCTAATTATCAGAGAAGAGAGGGGGGCTGATGGGTAGAGGAAACCACCGGATGATGAGTAAGAATTTGATAATAAGATGTAGCTCTTCTCTTGTCCTAAGTCTCAAAACTGTTACTCATCATCCAGTTGTTTCCTCTACCCATCAGCCCCCCTCTCTTCTCTGATAATTAGATGTTCTCCTCTCTTGTTCGTCCACACTCTCCACTTCTCCTCCTCTATCCATCAGTTGTCCACTCTTCTCTGATCAGATCCTGCTCTTCTATTTTCCTGAGTCCCTGCTTTCCTCCTCATCATCCAGTTGTATCCTCTACCTATCAGGAAACAGTGAGGACTGATGGGTAGAAGAAATGCTGGCTGATGAACAGGAGAGTGGAGACTTGGGAAAAGAGAAGAGCTGGATCTGAATGTCAGTAATGACTGGGCTACTGATGGGAAGAGGAAACACGAGCTGATGAGTCCTGATGAGTGAAAAATAAGGACAAAAGAAGAACCAGATCTAACAATCAGAGAAGAGTGAGAACTTATGGGTAGAGGAAATACTGGCCAATGAAGACAACAGAGGAAGCCTTGATGGTCACAGGCCAACAGAGAAGTATGGGAAAAGAAAGTAGTGGTTCATGGCCAAATAAAAGCAGCTGGTGAGCAGAGAAGAGCAGGGACTATTGGCCCGAACCAGTCATGAGAAGCATCCCCACTACAGGCTTCTTTTCATTCTTCTGCATAAGACTTTTGCTGTGAAGACAGATCTGATTAGGGCTGAAGTAATCCATGTCATCAATACTCTGCAGCCATATGGCATGAAATCTCTCCTCAGATCTTGGTAACAGTTCTGTTTGCATCAGTTGTTTTCAGTTCAATTTTCAAGCCTAGCTCTGATGAAGGGGGCTTTAAGAACCCCAAAACGCACTGGCATGTTTTATGGACACTAGAGGAATGAAAAAGACGGAACTTTAAAATAACCTGCCTCCAGATATTTGCACTCACAACTCTCAAATGTTGAGGGAAAATCTCTGGAAAGCATTGCAGGAGGCAAGTGTAATTGGCATTTAAATCTACCACCATGCTGTCATCCAGAACCATGGTGGTACCAACAGCTCAATGCTTCTGGTGCCTTCCTACTTCTGGACAGAATTAGTTCCTACAAATGGCAGCCACATAGACTTCTATTGTGCTCTAGGCATTGTTTTCTGAGAGCCTTATCTTAGAAAGGACACCAGGAAGGTGAGATTAATTAACATATTACACTTCCCTGCCAAAGTACTTTCCAAATCCTCTTTAAAAACATTGATCTAAATCTCTTACCTCCTCTGTGTTTGAAAATCTCTTATGGGGTGACTTCCGCTTTCACCCCCCGATTTACGCAACTTTCCCCCCCTTCCTGTCCGGACGCTTTCACCCCCCTTCAGTCCAGACACTTTCACCCTCTTCCAGTCCGGACGCTTTCACCCCCCTCCAGTCCAGACGCTTTCACCCCCCTCCAGTCCAGACACTTTCACCCCCCTCCAGTCCAGACACTTTCACCCCCCTCCAGTCCAGACACTTTCACCCTCTTCCAGTCCAGACACTTTCACCCTCTTCCAGTCCAGACACTTTCACCCTCTTCCAGTCCAGACACTTTCCCCCCCTTTCCAGTCCGGAACACTTTCACCCTCTTCCAGTCCGGACACTTTCAACCCCCTTCCTGTCCGGACACTTTCAACCCCCTTCCTGTCCGGACACTTTCACCCCCTTCCAGTCCGGACACTTTCAACCCCCTTCCTGTCCGGACACTTTCAACCCCCTTCCAGTCCGGACACTTTCCCCCCCTTCCAGTCCGGACACTTTCAACCCCCTTCCAGTCCGGACACTTTCAACCCCCTTCCAGTCCGGACACTTTCCCCCCCTTCCAGTCCGGACACTTTCAACCCCCTTCCAGTCCGGACACTTTCCCCCCCTTCCAGTCCGGACACTTTCCCCCCCTTCCTCCCCAGGCCAATTTTCAGCTTTCAGCGCTATCGCACTTTGAATGACAATTGTGCGGTCATGCAACACTGTACCCATATGAATTTTTTTAGCATTTTTTTGAGACAGATAAAACTTTATTTTGGTGGTATTTATTCACCACTGGGATTTTTATTTTTTTGCTATATAAATGAAAAAATTCCAAAAATTTTGAGAAAAAAAAGTGTTTTCTTATAAAATTTAGCAAATAATCTTTCTTCATAAATCTTAGCCAAAATTTATTCATCTTTTTAGTAAAAAAAAACAAAAGAAACAAAATTACTTTATAACCGAAAATTAATTAAATGCATTATTTTTTAATTTTTATTTTATTTTTTTATATTATTATTTATGGTGGGTTTTTTTAACATACTTTCACCCTAGCAGGACAGTGTCACCATAGTGACACTGTACTACTTGTGGGGGGTGATGATTTTTTTTTTCTTTTTTTGCACGGATTGCTTTTACAGCCTTTATGGGTGTAAAAGCAATCATTTCTCCTTCTCTCTGGATGCATTCTTGCAGCCATTGAGAACTACTGAGTGAGCTGTGATTGGTCACAGCTTGTCACATGGTACAAGGCTGTTGTGAATGGCCCTGTACCATGTGACCTCTGTGATCATTCATCTCAAAAAAATTTTTCAGAGTATTGGACATTTGGCTTAATTCCCCTTCCACTACTGCCTCTGAGGAGCTACACCCCCTGAACAGGGTTTAGTATCATTTGCTGATTTTGTATATGCGGGGTCACCTTTCCAGATTTCTGGAAAATCGTGCAGCATGGTAATAGGATGTACACTCACCGGCCACTTTATTAGGTAGACCTGTTCAATAGCTTGGTAACACAAATTGCTAATCAGCCAATCACATGGCAGCAACTCAATGCATTTAGGCATCTAGACGTGGTGAAGACAACTTGGAAGTTCGACCCAAGCATCAGAATAGGGAAGAAAGGGGATTAAGTGACTTTGAACGTGGCATGGTTGTTGGTGCCAGACGGGCTGGTCTGAGTATTTCAAAAACTGCAGATCTACTGGGATTTCCACGCACAACCATCTCTTGGGTTTACAAAGAATGGAGAAGCCAGGACTTTTGCAGCCCTACATTGGACTTTTTGGACTCTTTCACTATTTTTAATAGCTGGCTGGTAGCACTTTGCGCTGATTGTTCTCTAATTGAGTTTTTTTTACGAAGAATGGTCCAAACAAGAGAAAATATCCAGTGTGCGGCAGTTGTGTGGATGAAAATGCCTTGTTGATGTCAGAGGAGAACTGGCAGACTGGTCGCCGCGACATTCAGATGGTAGGGTTAGAATTTGGCAAAAACAACATGAAAGCATGGATCCATCCAGCCTTGTATCAACCATTCAGGCTGGTGGTGGTGTCATGGTGTGGGGGATTCATCCGGCCTTGCATCAACCATTCAGGCTGGTGGTGGTGTCATGGTGTGGGGGATCCATCCGGCCTTGCATCAACCATTCAGGCTGGTGGTGGTGTCATGGTGTGGGGGATCCATCCGGCCTTGCATCAACCATTCAGGCTGGTGGTGGTGTCATGGTGTGGGGGATCCATCCGGCCTTGCATCAACCGTTCAGGCTGGTGGTGGTGTCATGGTGTGGGGGATCCATCCGGCCTTGCATCAACCGTTCAGGCTGGTGGTGGTGTCATGGTGTGGGGGATCCATCCGGCCTTGCATCAACCATTCAGGCTGGTGGTGGTGTCATGGTGTGGGGGATCCATCCGGCCTTGCATCAACCATTCAGGCTGGTGGTGGTGTCGTGGTGTCATGGTGTGGGGGATCCGTCCGGCCTTGCATCAACCGTTCAGGCTGGTGGTGGTGTCATGGTGTGGGGGATCCATCCGGCCTTGCATCAACCATTCAGGCTGGTGGTGGTGTCATGGTGTGGGGGATCCATCCGGCCTTGCATCAACCGTTCAGGCTGGTGGTGGTGTCATGGTGTGGGGGATCCATCCGGCCTTGCATCAACCGTTCAGGCTGGTGGTGGTGTCATGGTGTGGGGGATCCGTCCGGCCTTGCATCAACCGTTCAGGCTGGTGGTGGTGTCATGGTGTGGGGGATCCATCAGGCCTTGCATCAACCATTCAGGCTGGTGGTGGTGTCATGGTGTGGGGGATCTGTCCGGCCTTGCATCAACCATTCAGGCTGGTGGTGGTGTCATGGTGTGGGGGATCCATCAGGCCTTGCATCAACCATTCAGGCTGGTGGTGGTGTCATGGTGTGGGGGATCCATCAGGCCTTGCATCAACCATTCAGGCTGGTGGTGGTGTCATGGTGTGGGGGATATTTTCTTGGCACTAACAAGGTGGACCTAATAAAGTGGCCGGTGACTGTATATGGACAAAGGTGGAGTATTACTATCCCAGGAGATGCCCTTGACAATTGGACACGTCATCTCTACACTCTAATTTGCCAATGTCCTGAACTGAGTGCGTTTAGGAGTCAGTTATGCTGTTACATTTTCTTTTTATATACTTCGTGAGTCAAGGTATGCCCAAAAGGCTCCGTTTTGTACCTTTTCTTTCATAGTAAAAAAGAAGTTGGGAAAAAAAAAACAAAAAAACTGATTATACTGAAAAAAGGCTTAAAATGGTACCCAACGAGAAAAGAATATTCAAACTTAAATTTGTAAATACTGCAATTTTTTCTTTCTGCACGTGTATATGATTTTATGATAATGTAAGGCACAGTTTTTCCTAATCTTTCCAAACAGCACAACAAAATAAGTACGCTGACTGCATTTCAGAATCTCACTGTACAATGGCTTTACCAGAGGATGAAAGGCATGGCCAACTTTCCTGTTGCTGCATTCCAAACTGACCACGCAAACTTCATGGAAAACCGACACATAATGCCAGGTTACTACTAATGGCCTGTAGGAAATGGGACAGACTGTACTATTGCTAAGATGGTATCTACAGATCGATTAAAAAAAAAAAAATGGCAATCCTGGCACGAATTTATTTACTCAGAGGAATACACTTCTCTAGTGATGTGATCAGGGGCGGACTGACAACTCATGGGGCCCCCGGGCAATAGGGGATCATGGGGCCCCTGTGTCCTTGCCCAAATTTAAAAAAGCCTATGAAAAAGGTACCAGGGGCATCTCATGGGGCCCCCTACTGACCCCGGGCCCTTGGGCAGGGCCCGAGTTTCCAAATGGTCAGTCCGCCCCTCGGTGTGATTCATGGATGGTTCCCATTATCTGTTCTGATGGGGTTCGAGGTAAGCCTGGGAGAGGGTGGGGTTGAATGTATTCCCCCTTTTTCGGCTGGCCTTTCCCCACTTTATCCTCTTTTTACCCCCTTCTCTCTTTGCTCTCCCTCCCCCCCCCTTTTTTTTCTCTTCTTGCTTTTTTCTCTTTTTCTCTAGTCTTCTCCTTTCTTGGCTCTGTCTTGGGCTACTTTATGATGAAAACTGGAAAATGTGAGGTGCAGCTTGGGGCGCAGACATTCCTCTTACATTGAGAAGTTTGACAGTACCGTCCAGGGACAGACTGACAACTCATGGGGCCCCTGGGCAATAGGGAATCATGGGGCCCCTGTGTCCTCGCCCACACTCAAACCACACCCAAAAAAGCCTATGAAAGATACCAGGGGGTGTAACGGAACCGACCCAGACTGCACTTGGGTACTTCCGTTAGGATACCGCTTCCCTGTCCGAACACCGACCACAAACACCACATCAGACCAGGGGCGGACTGACAACTCATGGGGTCCCCCTGCAATAGGGGATCATGGAGCCCCTGTGTCCTTGCCCAAACTCAAAAAAGCCTATGAAAAAGGTACCAGGGGCATCTCATGGGGCCCCCTACTGACCCCGGGCCCTCGGGCAGTGCCCGAGTTTCCAAATGATCAGTCTGCCCCTGCATCAGACCATGCAAGACTAGACGACACCAATCTTGAAGTAAACCAGGAAATAGACTACTTTATTTTGACACAGATACAAGATATATACATTCAAGGGAACAACCCCCCCTCCCTGCATAATGACACAGGGCGGGGCAATCTACCTTTAGTAACAAGAGACACACCAACAGACAGTCCCATCAGGAGGGAGGGCTGCTGGAAACACCCCCCCTCCCAACCAAGTCATTACACAAACACATACATCCCATAATAGTTTGCTCCCAAGCAAGCCACACAATAGAATGGAATGCAACCACATGGCATTAAACAATCAACAACCCCCCACCCCAATATTAGGTCAGATCACCCTGTACCCCTAACAGGCACAGGGTGACTTACACATAAGAGGGATATGGGGAGCTGAGACAGGGGTCTCCCCTCCTCTCCAAAGTGAGCTGGGTTCCATGGGCCCCCCCACCAAAGTGACTCCCGTCACAAAAGGGGCATCTCATGGGGCCCCCTACTGACCCCGAGTGGCCGAATGGTCAGTCCGCCCCTGGTACCGTCATGATCTGTTCTATGTTTGTTGCTATTCTGACTCTCAGTGTTACAATACACCGAACATTCGATTGTTAGACCGATCATTTCTTTGTGAGTGGGCGAACATTCAACATCAGCAGGTGGAGCAAATACGCATTTCCTTGAGTGTATCAGTCTAAATACTGGTGAAAAGGGACCTCCTGGGCAAAGCACCTACTCTTCAACCCCTTGAGAACTCAATGAAAAGTTCGAGCTTGAACATCAAAGTCTGCCTATATACTCACAGCTCTCACCTTCACTAAGCACAAGTCATCAAGAAGACAAATATGTGGAGATCTCACCACTGGAGTGGCCAAGGGTGCTGAAATATCAATTTTGGGAATCAACATCATCTAAAAAGGACCAGTAAAGGGGTTTTAATTCAGGTTTACTTTAGAAAAAAAAAAATAATAAAAAGTAATAGCGTGTACTTACTGTGAACTTCTCCGTGATCATCGAGAGACAACTGTTGACTGAAGATCAGCAATATATACAAGTGGGTTATGCTGCCACTGCCAAGAGCAGAAGAAATGAGAAGTCACCAGCACTCCAAGAAATATCCATTTCACTCATTTATTGTGGAAACGGTGTCCGTATAGAATACGATGGCCAATATTTCGAGGGGCCTCGCAGGGTCCCTTTCTGAAGGCCACATGGTGACAATATTAAAACCGTGCAGTTTTTTTTTTATTCCTTGAAACATTCATGGCAACCACATGTCAGCCCTCCCATTATGCCATAGTTCAATCATTATCCCACCAAAAACAGAGGAGTATATACACCAGCCTTCCTCAACATGGAGGAACCCTTGAAATAACTTTCTGGTCTCAGGGAACCCCTACTAATAAATACTATACCTGTAGTTCACATTAGTGTGATTGCCACCGGGAAGAATGTTCCTTACATAGTTAGTCTGGCTGAAAAAAGACAAAAGTCCACCCAGTTCAACCATAGAAGAAAAAAGTGATAATCCTACACCCACAGTTGATCCAGAGGAAGGCAAAAAAAACCCCAAAGCACGATCAAATTTGCTCCTGCAGGGAAAAAAATTCCTTCCTAGTCCCCTGAGAGGCAATCAGATATTCCCTGGATCAACGTTCCCTCTAAATGTTATATCCAGTTATATTCTGTGTATCCGAGAAAGAATCCAGGAGTTTCCTACAGCAATCCACTGAGCTGGCCACAACCAACTCTTGAGGGAGTCTATTCCACATTCTCACTGTGAAGAACCCTTTCCGTGATTGGAGATTACGTTTCTTTTCCTCCAGACGTAAAGAGCGCCCCCTTGTCCTCTGTGATGACTTACATTTGTGGTCATTGGGAGGAATCCCCCTTCTTACAGATAGCTAAAAAGATAATTGTCGTCAGTGGAAAGTTTTCTAAGAGGCAGAAATTGCTCCTTATTCTAGGAACCCCAAGCAACCTCCGGAGGAACCCTGGTTGAGAAAGGCTGATATACAGGTGAAACTTGAAAAATTAGAATATGGTGCAAAAGTTCATTTATTTCAGTGCAGCAACTTAAAAAGGTGAAACTAATATATGAGACTCATTCCATGCAAAGCAAGATAGTTCAAGCCGTGATTTGTCATCATTGTGATGATTATGGCTTACAGCTCATGAAAACCCCAAATCCACAATCTCAGAAAATGAGAATATTGTGAAAAGGTGGAATATTCTCGGCTCAAAGTGTCCCACTCTAATCAGCTCATTCAGCCATAACACCTGCAAAGGGTTCCTGAGCCTTTAAATGGGCTCTCAGTCTGGTTCAGTAGGAATCACAATCGTGGGAAAGACTGCTGACCTGACACCATCACTGACACCCTCCATAAGGAGGGAAAGCCTCAAAAGGGAATTGCAGAAGAAGTTGGATGTTCCCAAAGTGCTGTATCAAAGCACATTAATAGAAAGTTACGTGGAAGGGAAAAGGTGCACAAGCAGCAGGGATGACCGCAGCCTGGAGAGGATTGTCAGGAAAAGGCCTTTCAAAAGTGTTGGGGACTTGCACAAGGAGTGGACTGAGGCTGGAGTCAGTGCATCAAGAGCCACCACACACAGACGGATCCTGGACATGGGCTTCAAATGTCGTATTCCTCTTGTCAAGCTGCTCTTGAACAACAAACGTCAGAAGCGTCTTACCTGGGCTAAAGAAAAACAGACCTGGTCTGCTGCTCAGTGGTCCAAAGTCCTCTTTTCTGATGAGAGCAACTTTTGCATCTCATTTGGAAACCAAGGACCCCGAGTATGGAGGAAGAATGGAGAGGCCCAAGGAGCCCGAGTATGGAGGAAGAATGGAGAGGCCCAAGGACCCAGAGTATGGAGGAAGAATGGAGAGGCCCAAGGACCCAGAGTATGTAGGAAGAATGGAGAGGCACAAGGACCCCGAGTATGGAGGAAGAATGGAGAGGCCCAAGGACCCCGAGTATGGAGGAAGAATGGAGAGGCCCAAGGACCCCGAGTATGGAGGAAGAATGGAGAGGCCCAAGGACCCCGAGTATGGAGGAAGAATGGAGAGGCACAAGGACCCAGAGTATGGAGGAAGACTGGAGAGGCCCAAGGACCCCGAGTATGGAGGAAGAATGGAGAGGCACAAGGACCCCGAGTATGGAGGAAGAATGGAGAAGCACAAGGACCTCGAGTATGGAGGAAGAATGGAGAGGCCCAAGGATCCCGAGTATGGAGGAAGAATGGAGAGGCACACACTGCAAGATGCTTGAAGTCCAGTGTGAAGTTTCCACAGTCTGTGTTGATTTGGGGAGCCATGTCAACTGCTGGTGTTGGTCCACTGTGCTTCATTAAGTCCAGGGTCAACGCAGCCGTCTACCGGGAGATTTTGGAGCACTTCATGCTTCCTTCCGCAGACGAGCTTTATGGGGATGCTGACTTCATTTTCCAGCAGGACTTGGCTCCGCCCACACTGCCAAAAGCACCAAAACCTGGTTCAATGACCGTGGGATTACTGTGCTTGATTGGCCAGCCAACTCGCCTGACCTGAACCCCATAGAGAATCTATGGGGCATTGCCAAGAGAAAGATGAGAGACATGAGACCGAACAATGCAGAAGAGCTGAAGGCCGCTATTGAAGCATCCTGGTCTTCCATAACACCTCAGCAGTGCCACAGGCTGATAGCTTCCATGCCACGCCGCATTGAGGCAGTAATTTCTGCAAAAGGGGCCCAAACCAAGTACTGAGTACATATGCAGCTTCTACTTTTCAGAGGTCTGATATTGTTCTATGTACAATCCGTGTTTTATTGATTGCATGTAATATTCTCATTTTCTGAGATTGTGGATTTGGGGTTTTCATGAGCTGTAAGCCATAATCATCACAATGATGACAAATCACGGCTTGAACTATCTTGCTTTGCATGTAATGAGTCTCATATATTACTTTCACCTTTTAAGTTGCTGCACTGAAATAAATCAACTTTTGCACCATATTCTCATTTTTCGAGTTTCACCTGTATATGAAGCATCAAGAATAAAATACTTCGTAACCGGTTCATAAAACTCCCCTGGTGGTGTCCAACCCCTGGATGATCCCACAAGTACAGCATGAGCTGCCATGGTAGAATTAAGAGTCCCAGTAGCGATCCCTCCATTGCCAAGCAACCATGGGTGTCCACGGTAATTTTACGTATAGATTTTTGGGTCATTTTCTATCACTTCGGTTTGAGTCCGCATTTTAAATCCAAAACTATCTTCAGCTGATGCAGGTTAATTTACTTTGTAGAAATTTGTAAAAGGCATATATTGAAGACTAGGTCACCTCTATGAATCTGAGACACTGAAAGCCTGCTGATCAAAGGACCACGATGTTCTCCGCTCTAGTAGAACGGCCAGTGTTGGAAAAAGTGGCACGTTATACTTGTTAGTAGATAGGAGCTTGGACATCCTCTGAACTCTTCGATAGTCAAACTCCAAACTTTTTTTTGCTCCAATAGCTTTGGGACCAGGTCATTCCTAGCCCTCAGCCTGCATCAACAAAGAGGAAGGCTGTAGGGTGGGAATGACCTGGTCCACAGCTCAATGGAGTAGAAAAAAAAACATAAATCCCACGCCCGGCTTGAGATGTTTGAAGGACACTCAAGTTCATCTCTAATTGAGAGCACAGGCTTCTGATGTGAGCTGCTCTAATCAGCAATGGAGGAAGAGGAAGTCGCAAAACCCCTTAAAAGGACTACGTTGAGCACAACCGAGGAGTCTTCTTTCTTGAAGGACAAAGCAGCTTGGAAGAGCCCCGGTTGTGCCAAACTTCTTCCATTTGAGAATTATGGAGGCGATTGTGCTCTTGGGATCCTTCAGTGAAGCAATTTTTTGCAGCCTCCCCCAGGTCTCTACCTTGCAACAATCCTGTCTCTGAGCTCTGCAGGCAGTTCCTATCACCTCATGGTTTTTGCTCTGATACAGTATGCACTGCCAGCTGTGAGGCCTTTTATAGAGAGGTGTTGGCCTTTCAAAATCATGTCCACTGGTGGACTCCAATCACGGTGCAGAAACATCTCAGCAACGATCGAGAGGAATGGGAGGCACTGAAAATTTCAAGTGTTGTTGGCAAAAGATCTGAATACTTTGTCCAATGTGATATTTGTTTTTTTTTTAATACATTCGGACATTTCTAAAATTCTGTTTTCATTTTGTCATTATGGGGTGAAAAGTGTAGATTAAAGTGTTACTAAACCCCGGACCCCGCATTCACCATATCTGCTCCCCCCGGACCCCGCATTCACCATATCCGCTCTCCCCGGACCCCGCACTCACCAGATCCGCTCTCCCCGGACTCACCATATCCGCTCCCCCCGGACCCCGCACTCACCATATCCGCCCTCCCCGGACCCCGCACTCACCATATCCGCCCTCCCCGGACCCCGCACTCACCATATCCGCTCCCCCCGGACCCCGCACTCACCATATCCGCTCCCCCCGGACCCCGCACACACTATATCCGCCCTCCCCGGACCCCGCACTCACCATATCCGCCCTCCCCGGACCCCGCACTCACCATATCCGCCCTCCCCGGACCCCGCACTCACCATATCCGCCCTCCCCGGACCCCGCACTCACCATATCCGCCCTCCCCGGACCCCGCACTCACCATATCCGCCCTCCCCGGACCCCGCACTCACCATATCCGCCCTCCCCGGACCCCGCACTCACCATATCCGCACTTCCCGGACCCCGCATTCACCATATCCGCTCTCCCCGGACCCCGCATTCACTATATCCGCTCTCCCCGGACCCCGCATTCACTATATCCACTCTCCCGAAAAAAAAAAAAATATCTAGCAATACATACCAAAACTGAGAATGTGTGATGTTCCCTCCCAAGGCTCTGTTCTATCAACAGATGGATTAGGGACAGTAGAAGAAGGGGAGGAACAGAAAACACAGGATCAAACAGCCTTTTTACACAAAATGCGGAAGATTAACCCCTTAGGTTCCACAGTGAGTATAACAAGCATGTTTTATTGCATCTACAGACTGTTGTGGGTTTAGTAACACTTTAATGAGGGAAAAAAAATAAAAATTATTTAAACTGTAGTATCAGCCTGCAACATTGAAAAACATGAGGAGGGTCCAAATACTTTCTGAATGCACTGTATACAGCTAAATTTAAAAAAACAAAAAAAACACATTGTTATTTTATTATTTTGGGCTAATAATTTTGATAATGAAAAAAAACTAAAAAAAAAAATATTTATTTTGATGAGAAAAAAAAAAAATATTATATATATACAGTCATGGCCGAAATTGTTGGCACCCTTGATATTTTTCCTGAAAATCAAGTATTTCACACAAAAAAGGTATTGCATTAACACGTTTTGCTATACACATGTTTATTCCCTTTGTATGTATTGGAACAAATATAAAACAGAGGCAGAAAAGCAAATATGACATAATGTCACACAAAACCCCAAAAATGGGCTGGACAAAAGTATTGGCACCCTTAACTTAATATTTGGTTGCACACCCTTTGGAAAACATAACTGAAATCAGTCGCTTCCTATAACCATCAATAAGCTTCTGACACCTCTCACCCGGAATTTTGGACCACTCTTCCTTTGCAAACAGCTCCAGGTCTCTCTTATTGGAAGGACACCTTTTCCCAACAGCAATTTTAAGATCTCTCCACAGGTGTTCAATGGGATTTAGATCTGGGCTCATTGCTGGCCACTTCAGAACTCTCCAGCGCTTCTTTGCCATCCATTTCTGAGTGCTTTTTGACGTATGTTTGGGGTCATTGTCCTGCTGGAAGACCCAGGATCTTGGACGCAAACCCAGCTTTCTGACACTGGGCCCTACAGTGCGACCCAAAATCCTTTGGTAATCCTCAGATTTCATGATGCCTTGCACACAGTCAAGGCACCCAGTGCCAGAGGCAGCAAAACAACCCCAAAACATCATTGAACCTCCACCATATTTTACCGTAGGTACTGTGTTTTGTTCTTTGTAGGCCTCATTCCGTTTTCGGTAAACAGTAGAATGATGTGCTTTACCGAAAAGCTCTATCTTGGTCTCATCTGTCCACAAGACGTTTTCCCAGAAGGCTTTTGGCTTACTCAAGTACATTTTGGCAAACTGTAGTCTTGCTTTTTTATGTCTCTGTGTCAGCAGTGGGGTCCTCCTGGGTCTCCTGCCATAGCGTTTCATTTCATTTAAATGTCGACGGATAGTTCGCGCTGACACTGATGCTCCCTGAGCCTGCAGGACAGCTTGAATGTCTTTGGAACATGTTTGGGGCTGCTTATCCACCATCCGGACTATTCTGCGTTGCAATCTTTCATCAATTTTCCTCATCCGTCCACGACCAGGGAGATTAGCTACAGTGCCATGGGTTGCAAACTTCTTGATAATGTTGCGCACTGTGGACAAAGGCAAATCTAGTTCTCTGGAGATGGACTTGTAACCTTGAGATTGTTGATATTTTGCCACAATTTTGGTTCTCAGGTCCTCAGACAGTTCTCGTCTCCTCTTTCTGTTGTCCATGCTTAGTGTGGCACAGACAGACACACAATGCAAAGGTTAAGTGAACGTCTCTCCTTTTTATCTGCTTTCAGGTGTGATTTCTATATTGCCCACACCTGTTACTTGCCCCAGGTGAGTTTACAGGAGCATCACATGCTTGTAACATTCTTATTTATCCGCAGTTGTGAAAGGGTGCCAATACTTTTGTCCAGCCCATTTTTGGAGGTTTGTGTGACATTATGTCGAATTTGCTTTCTTTCCTCCCTTTTTTTGTTTTGTCCCAATACACACAAAGGGAATAAACATGTGTATAGCAAAACATGTGTTAATGCAATACGTTTCGTGAGAAATACATGATTTCCTGGAGAAATATCAAGGGTGCCAACAATTTCGGCCATGACTGTATATATATATATTTTTTTTTTCTCATTATCAAAATATATTAATAAATATATAATATTAGTAGATTGGACCTTCATTTGGTGGTAAATATATTAACAAATATATTATAATAAATATATTAACAAATGAAGGTCCAATCTACTAATATTATATATTTATTAATATATTTATTTTGATAAGGAAAAGAAAAAAAAAAAAAAATTATATTTATATATATATATATATATATATATTCTCATTCATTACTGTTTACCACCAAATGAAGGTCCAATCTACTAATATTATATATTTATTAATATATTTATTTTGATAATGAAAAGAAAAAAAAAAAAATTATATTTATATATATATATTTTCTCATTCATTACTGTTTACCACCAAATGAAGGTCCAATCTACTAATATTATATATTTATTAATATATTTATTTTGATAATTATTATATATTTTTTTTATATATTATTCATTAATATATATATATATATATATATATATATATATATTATTTTTTTTTTTTTCTTTTTTCATTCATTACTGTTTACCACCAAATGAAGGTCCAATTTTTCTGGAAAAAAAAAAAAAAAAAAAAAGTATCCACCCGGATACACAAAGTCGTTGCAATCATACGTACAATTTTACGAACAAGTCACAGTTGGGTCTAGGAGTTGAGGTTGGTTTTACCCCCCGGCCACTCGAACGCTGCGGATAGTGTGATGAAAGAGCACAGACACCCGATGAAGGAAGTAGTTTTATCTTTTATTAAAAATTAAACAACCTCCCTTATGGGAGAAACTTTTTTTTTTTTTTTTTTTTCTTATTTGGAAAATAAAAAGGAAAAAAAAAAAACAAAAAAACTGCAAATAGTATTGGATTAAAGAGGCAAAAAGGGAGAAGCATTTTAAACACCGTAAGGCTACATTATACAACATAGTATAGGTCTACATATTAAAAGAAATAAACCACACGCATTACTGGGAGGGCCGGCTTGTGGCCCCTGGTACACAACATACACACCCTCTAAATAAGCAACCTGGAAATAGTTCTCTAAATGGAAGATCGGCGAAAAGTAGACGCTGTTCATCGGCAGCCACTCAGGAACCACTATAAAGATGACGCGGTAGAATCAGGATGCAATCATTATGTAAAAGGACCCACTCATGATGCAATTATGTAAAAGAGGGCACTCGTTATTACAGAACAAGCGCACATTTAGAAAAAAAAAAAAAAAAAAAAAAAAAAAAAAAAGATACCCCACAAAAAAAAACAAACACAAAAAACAAAACAAAAACACAAGAAAATTTAAAAAAAACTACAAAAAAAACCCCACAAGAAAAAAAAACAATAAAAAAACCAAACACAAAAAACAAAACAAAACCAAAAAAAAAAAAAAAAAAGAAAAACCTTTTGCTGCAGTAAAAATAAAGAATCCTTATATTGATGATGGAAACCTTAATCCAGATCTCTCGCCCCCCAAACTGGACAATTCTCTTCTCCCACCCCGTTTCCGGGAGGCGGTGTTCAGACATCAGGTGTTTAGCCTCCGTTCACACCAATGCGTTTTTTTTTTAGTGCTTTTTGCAGAAATGCACTACAGTCCAATTAACACGGTTTCCTATGGGACACATTCACAGGGGCTTTTTTTTTTTTAGCTGATGCTTTCTGAAAAGGATCAGGGACTTTTTTTAATTTTTTTTTTGTTTTTAAAATGCTATTTTTTTTTCTTTTTTTTTTCCTTTTTTAAAGTGCTATTTTTTTTATTTTTTTTTTGTTTTTAAAATGCTATTTTTTCTCTTTTTTTTTTTTAAGTGGTGTTTTTTTTCTGGGCAGAATAAAAATGCAAAACGCGTCAAAAAAGCACTACCATGCCTTTCAGCAGATTCTCCATTGAACTCTATTGTAGCAAAAACACTTTTTTTTTTTTTTTTTAATAAAAGAAGAGCAGTGTTTTTGCTACAATAGAGTTCAATGGAGAATTTGCTGAAAGGCATGGTAGTGCTTTTTTGACGCGTTTTGCATTTTTATTCTGCCCAGAAAAAAAACACCACTTAAAAAAAAACAGCACTTTAAAAAAGGGAAAAAAAAAAAAAAGAAAAAATAACATTTTAAAAACAAACAAAAAAAAAGCACTTTAAAAAAGGAAAAAAAATTAAAAAAAATAGCATAAAAAAAAATAGCACTTTAAAAAAAAAAAAAATGCAAACCGCGTGTAGAAAAATGCAAAAACAACTGAAAAATGGACTAAAAGCAAAATGCATAGGTGTGAACGGAGCCTCGCAGCGGCTACGACTTTCCCGGCACTGCAGGTTTGCTGTAAGATATAAGATGCTCCTAAAGTATATATTTGAGAATGTTACTTTTCTTTTTTTTTTTTTGCACGTATGAAAGAATTTTTTTTGCGCTTGCTGGAGGCGCTGTATTACTTGTACGGAACCTCAGCTATACAGCGCCGTGTTCCAGCAGTAAGATGGGGACTTCCAATCTCACGCCCGCAATAATCAGGCATTGCTCAGCCATTGACAGGACACTTTCTATTCTATGAATGAAAACAAAGCTTCCTCTGATTGGATGAGACAGCGAGTGTGATGTCATCCATTTGCCTCAGTTGATCAAGTTTTGTGTTCATTCACGGAATACAAAGCTTGCCGTGAATGACGGAGGGGCGCTCAGCCTGACTCTCTCTCTTTGGTTCTGGGAGTGGGACAGAAGTCCTGAGGCCATCTCACACATGCTCAGTGGGGAGACAGCTGCGATTCCTCAGGAAGTCGCAGCCGGTTCCCATATCCAAGATGGCTGTGCCAGGGACCTGCAGGGGTAACAAGAACCGGCTTCAGAAAGACAGTGCTGGACTGTAGGGACCGGTAATTACCTTTTTAAAGTCAGCAGCTACAGTATTTGTCATGCGATCTCGCACATGCTCAGTGCGATTCGCAGCTGGCTCCCATACGTGAGATGACTGTGCCAGGGACCAGCAGAGGTAACAAGAACTGGCTGCGGGAAGAGCGTGCTGGACTCCAGGCACTGGTACCTGATTTTCAAAAGTCAGCAGCTACAGTATTTGTGGGTGCTGAATTTTAAATTTATAAAAATCCTCTTTAAAAAGGAGAACCTGGCAAAAAAAAAAATTTAAAAAAAAATTAAAAAAAAAAAAAAAAAAAAAAAAGGGGGGGGGGGGGGCGGAGAATTCCTTTAAGTTTCAATGGAGACCCAAAAATAAATCACAAGATAAAAAATATTGAAATCATGTAAAATATTATGCTTTTATCAATTGATACTTTTGTGCGTTTGAAGCCGATTTGATTTCAAGTGATTGGAAAAAGGATTAACATTTTTTTTTTTTTTTTTAGAAAATAACAAAAAACACGTTCTACTTCCCTGCTCTGTGTAATGGTTTTGCACAGAGCAGCCCCGATCCTTCTCCTCTGGGGTCCCAGGGATGCGAGGGCGGGAGAAAGAGGCAAATAGGAGGACAACTGAGAGGGTGGAAATTCAGTTACTTTTTAAAATAATTCTAAACTTTATTAAAAAAAAAAAAAAAAAAAACAACTTACCTGCTTTGTGTAAAGTAACCCCAGACACCATACTGATCAAGCCCCGACATGTTTCGCCCCGCTCACAGGGGGGAGGCTTGGTCACCAAGCCCCCGGTAGGCAGGGTGAAACGCGTCAACAGGGGGCCTGTACGACGGAGGCTGAAGCCATTCCTCAACATTGGACTCCTGGGGTCGTGGTCAAAAGGCATGACCAGTATGGTGGCTGAAGCCATCCCTCAACATTGGATTCCTGGGGTCGGGGTCAAAAGGCATGGCCAGTACAGAGGCTGAAGCCATTCCTCAACATTGGACTCCTAGGGTCGGGGTCAAAAGGCATGGCCAGTATGGCGGCTGAAGCCATCCCTCAACATTGGACTCCTGGGGTCGGGGTCAAAAGGCATGGCCAGTACGGTGGCTGAGGTCATCCCTCAACATTGGATTCATGGGGTCAGGGTCAAAAGGCATGGCCAGTATGGCGGCTGAAGCCATCCCTCAACATTGGACTCCTGGGGTCGGTTGAGCAGCATCCCTTCACTGGTTCCTCCTCTTGCTATGGGGCACTCATGCGTGCTTTGCTCTTAAGCCCCGCTCTCTCTGTCAACAAGAGACAGAATGCACAGACACCGGTTGAGCAGCATCCATCCCCTTCACTTGGATTGGCAAACACTGGAATCACTCCCCTCTTCTCACTTGCTGGTGGAATGATCCATTCCCTTCCATCCATGGCTTGGAGCGGCACCATAAGCTATACTTTTCAAGAGGAGCAACCAGGAGCACCAATGGGGTACCCAAGAAGAGGAGGATCAGGGGTTCCCCGGTCCCAAACCATTACACAGAGCAGGCATGTAGGACATTTTTATTATTTTAAAAGAAAAAAAAAAACCCCAAAAAAAGTGCCTTTAATATGACTTCACACTCAACATGAAGGAAAAACCCAACAGTAGAAGATCAGAAGGCCTGGCCACACTACGCAACGCAACCGAGAGCCAGGAATGACATTACAAGCTGCAACGGAACCTCGCTATACAGGTGAAACTCAAAAAATGAGAATATGGTGCAAAAGTTGATTTATTTCAGTGCAGCAACCTAAAAGGTGAGACTAATATATGAGACTCATTACATGCAAAGCAAGATAGTTCCAGCCGTGATTTGTCATCATTGTGATGATTATGGCTTACAGCTCATGAAATCCCCAAATCCACAATCTCAGAAAATGAGAATATTCCATGCAATCAATAAAACACGGATTGTACATAGAACAATATCGGACCTCTGAAAAGTAGAAGCTGCATATGTACTCAGTACTTGGTTTGGGCCCCTTTTGCAGCAATTACTGCCTCAATGCGGCGTGGCATGGAAGCTATCAGCCTGTGGCACTGCTGAGGTGTTATGGAAGACCAGGATGCTTCAATAGCGGCCTTCAGCTCTTCTGCATTGTTCGGTCTCATGTCTCTCATCTTTCTCTTGGCAAAGCCCCATAGATTCTCTATGGGGTTCAGGTCAGGAGAGTTGGCTGGCCAATCAAGCACAGTAATCCCAAGGTCATTGAACCAGGTTTTGGTGCTTTTGGCAGTGTGGGCGGAGCCAAGTCCTGCTGGAAAATGAAGTCGGCATCCCCATAAAGCTCGTCTGCGGAAGGAAGCATGAAGTGCTCCAAAATCTCCTGGTAGACGGCTGCGTTGACCCTGGACTTAATGAAGCACAGTGGACCAACACCAGCAGATGACATGGCTCCCCAAATCAACACAGACTGTGGAAACTTCACACTGGACTTCAAGCATCTTGCAGTGTGTGCCTCTCCATTCTTCCTCCATACTCGGGGTCCTTGTGCCTCTCCATTCTTCCTCCATACTCGGGGTCCTTGTGCCTCTCCATTCTTCCTCCATACTCGGGGTCCTTGGGCCTCCCCATTCTCCCTCCATACTCGGGGTCCTTGGGCCTCCCCATTCTCCCTCCATACTCGGGGTCCTTGGGCCTCCCCATTCTTCCTCCATACTCGGGGTCCTTGGGCCACTCCATTCTTCCTCCATACTCGGGGTCCTTGGGCCTCTCCATTCTTCCTCCATACTCGGGGTCCTTGGGCCTCTCCATTCTTCCTCCATACTCGGGGTCCTAGGGCCTCTCCATTCTTCCTCCATACTCGGGGTCCTAGGGCCTCTCCATTCTCCCTCCATACTAGGGGTCCTTGGGCCTCCCCATTCTCCCTCCATACTCGGGGTCCTTGGGCCTCCCCATTCTTCCTCCATACTCGGGGTCCTTGGGCCTCCCCATTCTTCCTCCATACTCGGGGTCCTTGGGCCTCCCCATTCTTCCTCCATACTCGGGGTCCTTGGCCACTCCATTCTTCCTCCATACCGGGGTCCTTGGGCCACTCCATTCTTCCTCCATACTCGGGGTCCTTGGGCCTCTCCATTCTTCCTCCATACTCGGGGTCCTAGGGCCTCTCCATTCTTCCTCCATACTCGGGGTCCTTGGGCCTCTCCATTCTTCCTCCATACTAGGGGTCCTTGGGCCTCTCCATTTTTCCTCCATACTCGGGGTCCTTGGGCCTCTCCATTCTTCCTCCATGCTCGGGGTCCTTGGGCCTCTCCATTCTTCTTCCATGCTCGGGGTCCTTGGGCCTCTCCATTCTCCCTCCATACTCGGGGTCCTAGGGCCTCTCCATTCTTCCTCCATACTCGGGCTCCTTGGGCCTCTCCATTCTTCCTCCATACTCGGGCTCCTTGGGCCTCTCCATTCTTCCTCCATACTCGGGCTCCTTGGGCCTCTCCATTCTTCCTCCATACTCGGGCTCCTTGGGCCTCTCCATTCTTCCTCCATACTCGGGCTCCTTGGGCCTCTCCATTCTTCCTCCATACTCGGGCTCCTTGGGCCTCTCCATTCTTCCTCCATACTCGGGCTCCTTGGGCCTCTCCATTCTTCCTCCATACTCGGGCTCCTTGGGCCTCTCCATTCTTCCTCCATACTCGGGCTCCTTGGGCCTCTCCATTCTTCCTCCATACTCGGGGTCCTTGGTTTCCAAATGAGATGTAAAAGTTGCTCTCATGAGAAAAGAGGACTTTGGACCACTGAGCAGCAGACCAGGTCTGTTTTTCTTTAGCCCAGGTAAGACGCTTCTGACGTTGTTTGTTGTTCAGGAGCGGCTTGACAAGAGGAATACGACATTTGAAGCCCATGTCCAGGATCCATCTGTGTGTGGTGGCTCTTGATGCACTGACTCCAGCCACAGTCCACTCCTTGTGAAAGTCCCCAACACTTTTGAATGGCCTTTTCCTGACAATCCTCTCCAGGCTGCGGTCATCCCTGCTGCTTGTGCACCTTTTTCTTCCACACTTTTCCCTTCCACATAACTTTCTATTAATGTGCTTTGATACAGCACTTTGGGAACATCCAACTTCTTCTGCAATTGCCTTTTGAGGCTTTCCCTCCTTATGGAGGGTGTCAGTGATGGTGTCAGGTCAGCAGTCTTTCCCATGATAGTGATTCCTACTGAACCAGACTGAGAGACCATTTAAAGGCTCAGGAACCCTTTGCAGGTGTTATGGAATAATCTGATTAGATTGGGACACTTTGAGCCGAGATTATTCCACCTTTTCACAATATTCTCATTTTCTGAGATTGTGGATTTGGGGTTTTCATGAGCTGTCAGCCATAATCATCACAATGATGACAAATCACGGCTTGAACTATCTTGCTTTGCATGTAATGAGTCTCATATATTAGTTTCACCTTTTAAGTTGCTGCACTGAAATAAATCAACTTTTGCACCATATTCTAATTTTTTGTTTCACCTGTATATGTGTATCTATATCACACACACATATATAATTTCTGATCCGCAGAACTCCTCTCCATATGGGATTAACCTGCCCATCAAATGAGAGCGGCTTTCTCTTTAGAAGTATTCTTACCCCCCCCCCCTCCCTCATCCTCATGATAGTATTCCGGTAGGGAATCCTCCCCTGAGAATCTGCCATCTGTTGCTCTGTGCAGGGTCTTGATATAGAACGTCAGGACCTTTGCTTGGATTTCCCCGATGAGGCCGACCTGCAGCAGAGAGGCTGGTAGGGAAGCTTGTGCTCTCCAGCAGTTGGCTCTCACATACAGACGACGACTACTGAGGGGTTAGTAAAGGGGGTCCGAAAATTGCAGACTTTTGAGGCTCTTTATAGAGGATGCCACGGCAAAAAAAAGAAAAACCAGATGGGAGGCGGAGGAGGGGGGGGGGGCGGGTGGGGGTTTCAGTTCCTCTAAGACTTGACAGGTCCAGACCACCTACTCTGGGGTCCCGCTGTGCAGACACACAGGAGGCCGATCTGAAGACAGATCCCTGCTAGAATTTGTTTTTAATGAATACATAACTGGGTTTTGTTTACACGCCTAGATTTCATCCAGTGATTGGTGCCCAAGCAGGCCAACTGCTAAGCCGACGCCCCATCACACGGCAATTTATTCTTCATTTTATATCTAGTAACTGGCGCCACAATAATTCTTTTTTGAATGTACAAGTCCCAGCAGCCTTAGCGGCTGTGGAGCGCCGTGGTAGTGCATTGAAGCTTCCTGTCAGTATCTGCTCACTGGTACATCCCCTACACCTCCATACACCCCCGTACATCCCCTAAACCTCTATCACCCCCCCCATACATCCCCTACACCCCATACATCCCCTAAACCTCCATCACCCCCCCATACATCCCCTACACCCCCCCATACATCCCCTAAACCTCTATCACCCCCCCCATACATCCCCTAAACCTCCATCACCCCCCCATACATCCCCTACACCCCCCCATACATCCCCTAAACCTCTATCACCCCCCCCCCATACATCCCCTACACCCCATACATCCCCTAAACCTCCATCACCCCCCCATACATCCCCTACACCCCCCCATACATCCCCTAAACCTCCATCACCTCCCCCCCATACAACCTCTATACCCCATACATCCCCTACACCCCCCCCATACATCCCCTACACCCCCGTACATCCCCTAAACCTCCATCACCCCCCCCATACATCCCCTACACCCCATACATCCCTTAAACCTCCATCACCCCCCCCCCCCCATACATCCCCTACACCCCCCCATACATCCCCTAAACCTCCATCACCTCCCCCCCATACATCCTCTAAACCCCATACATCCCCTACACCCCCCCCCCCATACATCCCCTACACCCCCTAAACCTCCATCACCCCCCCCCCCCATACATCCCCTAAACTGCATACATCCCCTAAACCCCTTACACCCTGTACATCCCCTAAACCTCCTACACCCCCCCCCCCGTACATCCCATACAGCCCCCCGTATATCTCATAGACCCCCTAAACCCCATACATCTCCTAAACCCCTTACACCCTTTACATCCCCCAAACCTCCATCACCCCCCCCCCTCCATACATCCTCTAAACCCCATGCATCCCCAACACCCCCCCCCCCATACATCCCCTAAACCGCATACATCACCTAAACCCCTTACACCCTGTACATCCCCTAAACCTCCTACACCCCCCCCGTACATCCCATACAGCCCCCCTAAACCCCATACATCCCCTAAACCCCTTACACCCTTTACATCCCCCAAACCTCCATCACCCCCCCCCCCCCTCCATACATCCTCTAAACCCCATGCATCCCCAACACCCCCCCCCCATACATCCCCTACACCCCATACATCCCCTACACCCCCCCATCATACATACATCCCCTACACAACCCCCCGTACATCGCATACATCCCCTAAGCCTCCTACACCCCCGTACATCCTCTAAACCCCTTACACCCCATACACCCCCCCCATCATACATCCCCTACACCCCCCCCCCATCATACATCCCCTACACCCCCCCATACATCGCATACATCCCCTAAGCCTCCTACACCCCCGTACATCCTCTAAACCCCTTACACCCCATACATCCCCCCCATCATACATCCCCTACACCCCCCCATACATCCTCTACACCCCTCCCCCCATACATCCCCTATACCCCCTAAACCCCTTACATCCCCCACCCCATTATACATCCCCTACACCCCCCCCCATACCCCCTTACATCCCCTACACCCCATACATCCCCTAAACCCCCGTACAGCAAACAGATATTCTGACAGGTCTGCAGGAGACCTGCATGGCGTCATTGATCTACTGATGCTGGGCAATGCTGTCCAGGCTCCCACAGACAAAGATAAAAAAAAAAAATGCACATTTTTTTTTACCTGCCAAAAAAAGTGCATTTATTATTTTTGTCTAACCCTAGGTTCACATCTGTGCGGGTGATGCCACTGCGTATCCGCGCGAAAATCCGTGCAGCCGCACCACCCGCACAGAGAAATGCGGACCCGCGAGCGGGTGCCATTAGTTCTAATGGCACGCCAACCGTACTGGGAACCTCGGCTGCGTTTTCCAAAGAAGTGCAGGGACTGCGTCACGGGCGTCCATTCACATGAATGGGTTCTCGTGCCCGTGCAAAACGCGGCCCGCACGGCAGCAAATCTATGAAATCCGGGGGTGAAAGGTGAACTTATCCTTTAAAACGATTGGAAAGGGACGGCGCCCCAATCAAACCATTTTCGAAATACGTCAAAAAGTCCTGTGAACAAAATACGATTTTTTTGGGGTTCGTCATTTCCTTTGGGTAACATTCTCAAACAAATATTTCGGGAGCTCTTTAGGAGGACGGCCTACAAACCCCCCACAGAAGACATTGCCAGCCACTTCCGGGAAGGTCACCTTCGTCTACACACAGCCCCATGACGTCACATCGCGTCATACGTGTACATTGTCCTACAGCTGTGGCTGCTTTGACATATATATAGGCAACCGGATCTGACAGATAATCTGGTGTTTTTGATTTACAGATCCTATTCGGAGACAGGTCTGCACCTCCATTCAGAACGCACCGTGTAGGTGGTCCGACAACACCGGCACTTCTAGTAGCACTGAGTGGCCCCCGGGTCGCTCACCGATACTTTTCTCAAGTGGTCCTTCTAGCTAATGATGGATCAAAATAAACAAAGTAAAAGAGAACGAACAAAAAAAAAAACGATAATAAAAACGGGAAGTCGTCTGAGAAGGGTCATCAGTGCACTAAAATCCTGAGCATTACACTGCCAAGCAGTAAAAAAAACAAAAAAAAAACAAAAGCACCCCCTCCCTCCCCCCCCACACACATCTAAAAACAGACACTCATGCGTCTCTATGTACATGTGACAACCATAGGGGTTGCAGGATTAAAGCAGAACTCCGTGCAATTTGGCTTTTGGTCATCAGCGTTGCGCAAAAATTTTTTTAAACAGTTACTTCCAATGAAGTGTATGATGCGTACAGCAGGGCTCGACAAAATTCCAGGCGCCAGATAGCCAATGGCGACTATAAATTGCGTCCTGGTGCCTGGATGGCTTTTAGTCACTAGAGTGGTGTAAAAATTAAAAAGAAAAAAAAAAAAATTACCTCCAATGGAGTGTATGATACGTACAGCAGGGCTCGACAAAATTCCAGGCGCCAGATAGCCAATGGCGACTATAAATTGCGTCCTGGTGCCTGGATGGCTTTTAGTCACTAGAGTGGTGTAAAAATTAAAAAGAAAAAAAAAAAAAATTACCTCCAATGGAGTGTATGATACGTACAGCAGGGCTCGACAAAATTCCAGGCGCCAGATTGCCATGGCGACTATAAATTGCATCCTGGTGCCGGGATGGCTTTTAGTCACTAGAGTGGTGAGAAAAAAAAAAAAGTTACCTTCGATGAAGTGTATGATACGTACAGCAGGGCTCGACAAAATTCCAGGCGCCAGATCGCCATGGTGACTTTAAATTGCGTCCTGGTGCCTGGATGGCTTTTAGTCATCAGCGTTGTGTAAAAATTAAAAAAAAAAAAAAAAAAAAAAGCTACCTCCAATAAAAGGTGTATGATATGTACAGCAGGGCTGGACAAATACCAGGCGCCAGGTCGCCATGGCAACCAGAAATTGCATCCTGGCGCCTGGGCTTTTGTCAGCCGCTGTCAGGCACCGGGATGCCGCTTCACTGATCCGGGGGATTTGAAATCCCCACGGCTTAATCTCTGACCTGGATCTCTCAGCATGTACGGACAAGTGGCATTCTAATTGGTTAGCACCGTCACATGGATGGCACTGACCAATCAGAATCTGTCAAGCCCGTCCTGTCAGCCGCGGGGATTTCAAATCCCCGGATCGGGGAAGCGACGTCCTGATGCCTGACAGTGGGAGATCGCGGGACACTGGTATCCGCACAAAAATCCGTGCAGCCACACCACCTGCACAGGAGAATACGGACTGGCGGGCGGGTGCCATTAATTTTAATGGCACGCCGCCCACGCTGGAAATTGCAACCGCACTTGGAACCGGGGTTCCCGTGCGGGCTGCGTTTTCAGAAGTGAAGGGACTTCTTCCCTGTGCGTCCCGGGGCAACGGAGTCCATTCAAATGAATAGGCTCTTGTGCCCACGCAAAACCCGGACCGCAGATACGTGAACCAGGGGTTAGGCTGGGTTCACACTCGTGCGGTGCGGTATATCGCATGCGATTCGCACAAGAACCGCATCGCATTCCTGTGCGCATCACGTGATTCGTGTGTGGTGCGATTGGAGCCCTACATTTTGTATGGCTCAGATCGCACTGCATACAAAAAAGATGCAGGACCCTTTTTCTGGTCCGCACTGGAAACGGATCGCACAGGTCTTCTGCACAATCGCAACGCATCCATACCAAAAAGGTCAGGACCCATTTTTTTGGTCCGCACTAGAATCGGATCGCACGGGTGTTCTGCACATCGCACCGCATCCGCACCAAAAAGATGCATGGAACCTTTTTTGGTCCGCACTGGAATCGGATCGCACGGGTATTCTGCACATCGCATCCATACCAAAAAGATGCATGGAACCTTGTTTTGGTCCGCCCTAGAATCGGATCGCATGGGTATTCTGCACATCGCACCGCATCCAAACCAAAAAAGGTGCAGGATCCTCTTTTTGGTCCACACTGGAATCGGATCGCACGGGTATTCTGCACATCGCACCAAAAAGGTGCAGGAACCTTTTTTTGGTCCACCCTAGAATCGGATCGCATGGGTATTCTACACATCGCACCGCATCCATACCAAAAAGGTGCAGGACCCATTTTCTGGTCCGGCCTAAAATCGGATCGCACGGGTATTCTGCACATCGCACCGCATCCATACCAAAAAGATGCAGGAACCTTTTTTTGGTCCGCCCTAGAATCGGATCGCACGGGTATTCTGCACATCGCACCGCATCCATACCAAAAAGATGCAGGAACCTTTTTTTGGTCCGCCCTAGAATCGGATCGCACGGGTATTCTGCACATCGCACCGCATCCATACCTAAAAAAGGTGCAGGACCCATTTTTTGGTACGTACTAGAATCGGATCGCACGGGTATTCTGCACATCGCACCGCATCCATACCAAAAAGATGCAGGAACCTTTTTCTGGTCCGCCCTAGAATCGGATCGCACGGGTATTCTGCACATCGCACCGCATCCATACCTAAAAAAGGTGCAGGACCCATTTTTTGGTACGTGCTAGAATCGGATCGCACGGGTATTCTGCACATTGCACCGCACCAAAAAGGTGCAGGAACCTTTTTTGGGTCCACCCTAGAATCGGATCGCATGGGTATTCTGCACATCGCACCAAAAAGATGCAGGACCCATTGTTCGGTCCGCCCTAGAATCGGATCGCACGGGTATTCACACCCATGCGATCCGATTCCGCACATCGTTCTGCGGACCGATTTCAGGGTGTTGTCAACATACACACCCGCAGCGGTTCGCATGAACGGGGTGCGATTGTGACGCGGTGCGGAACTCGCACAGCAGAAGCTGCGAATTCCGCGCCGCATCAGTGTGAACCCGGGCTAAGTCATCCATTGCGTCTCTCTTTCCACCATGTAATCTCCCAATCTGATTGATTGCAATACGAATGTATTAACAAAGCATCCCAAAACGCGATCAATAACTTACAACGCAAGTCTGATCGAAACGGAGTGTAAAAATCGGTCAGGAAGGAAGTCATGGCTATTCGATTCGTTTACAGATTTGATCGTTTTGATCGGACAGCAAATAATAAAAATCGTTTATTGCCACTATTGGAATACAACAGCATTCTGTGAATGGGCGCTAAATAATCGCCGTGGCTTTCATGTACGAGAGCCGTTCACATGTACACGGGGCCGGAAAGAAAAGCAAAAGCTGTACCGTCTGTGATCGAGCGCCAATCCTGGACGCGTCACGCACCCCATTGGAAGTACCTTTTTTTTCGAACAGTAATGGCTAGGAGTGGTTTACCCGGAGTTCTGCTTTAAGGGCTCGTTCACACCGTGTGATTAATCTTCATCTGATCAGCTCAGGACTTTGCAAAGGCATGCAGAAAACAAAAGTGCCTCGTTCACTTCAAAAAGGTGCGGGAAAAGGCATCTTCTTGGCTTTTCCGCACGGCACCGGAGATCGCTCTGAAGCGCCTGTCTCCGCACTGCAGCTCCACATAGATAAAATCGGTGGAATGTCACTCGGGCCTCTTTCAGACGGGCATTAAAAACAGGCCGCCTCCCCAGCCACCTACCTGAACTGTAAAAAAAACAAAAAAAACCAGCCAAACATACAAACGGCAGCTGCAGCATTGCCTCATTTACAGAGAGGTGCGGGAAAAGGCATCTTCTTGGTTTTTCCGCACGGCACCGGAGATGGCCTGAAGCGCCTGTCTCCGCACTGCAGCTCCGCATAGAAATCAGTGGAGTGTCACTCGGGCCTCTTTCAGACGAGCATTAAAAACAGGCCACCCACCCCAGCCACCTACCTGAACTGTAAAAAAAAAAAACAAAAAAAAAAAAAAAAACAGCCAGACATACAAAGGGCAGCTGCAGCATTTTAACCTGCCAGTTACACTTTAATGGGGCCGCGTCGCCACCGCGTGCAAGGCATGCGATTGCAGTTCAGTAGTGTGGCTTTAGGAGGTTAAATCGGGTGGTGAAAAGGTCATATGACACCTCCTCGCTGGCTGTTACATGCCCTCTGAAAAGTGATCCGAACATGGATCGATCTTCAGAGGGCATGGCACTCCGCCCGAAGAAAGAGCCCAAAGTAACATTGCACTTTAATGGGGCCGCGTCTCCACCGCGTGCGATTGCAGTTCAGTAGTGTGGCTTCAGGAGGTTAAATCGGGTGGTGAAAAGGTCATATGACACCCCTTCGTCGTTGCCTGTTATATGCCCTCTGAAAAGTGATCTGAACATACATCGATCTTCAGAGGGCACGGCACTCCGCCCAAAGTGACATTGCACTTTAATGGGGCCGCGTCGCCACCGCGTACAATTGCAGTTCAGTAGTGTGGTTTCAGGAGGTGAAATCAGGTGGTGAAAAGGTCATATGACACCCCCTCGTCGCTGCCTGTTATATGCCCTCTGAAAAGTGATCCGAACATGGATCGATCTTCAGAGGGCACTCCGCCCAAAGAGACATTGCTCTTTAATGGGGCCGTGTGCCACCGCGTGCAAGGCATGCGATTGCAGCTCAGTAGTGTGGCTTCAGGAGGTTAAATCGGGTGGTGAAAAGGTCATATGACACCCCCTCGTCGCTGGCTGTTATATGCCCTCTGAAAAGTGATCCGAACATGGATCGCTCTTCAGAGGGCACCCCACTCTGCCCAAAGAAAGAGCCCAAAGTGACATTACACTTTAATGGGTGGTGAAAAGGTCATATGACACCCCCTCGCTGCCTGTTATATTACCTCTGAAAAGTGATCTGAACATGGATCGATCTTCAGAGGGCACGGCACTCCGCCCAAAGAAAGAGCCCAAAGTGACATTTGCAAAAAAAATTTAAAAAAAAAAGAAAACTGCCACCTCCCCTCCCCCCCAGCAATTTCAGGATGCAGGCTGGTGTGAACGAGCCCTAAATGCTGCTCTTGTATATTACACCGGGGTAAGGGGGGGGGGGTTCAGTTTTTTTTTTCCCCTCTGAACCCCCCCCACCCCCGACAAAAAGTTAAATCCTAAACAAAAGCCAAAAAAACAAAACAGAAACCCTGCAGCACAGCATTATCTGCAAACACGGCTACAGTTGCCCCTTCTGGTGGGATTATGTGAAGGGGGGGGGGATGAGCAAATCCTGGGAAGGGGGGGGGGGGGGGGGGGAGCAAATCCTGGGAGGGGGGGGGGGGGGGGATGAGCAAATCCTACGGAGAGCTATGCATATAAGAAGAATAGGTATCGCGTTGCCGAGAAATGCGGCTCGAAGGCCAAAGTCCCTTCGCTCCGCCGCAGTACCGCATAACTGCCAGCAGGGTGCATCCTGGTCACGTTTAGGTCGTTCTTGCGCAGCACTTGCTGGAGAAAAGAAAAAAAAAAAAACGAGGCGAAGCCGCTAAAGCAATTATTGCAACATCGTTGGATTTAAAAAAAAAAAAAAGATAAAAAAAAGATAAAAATAAAAAAAGATAAAAAAAAAAAAAAAAAAAAAAGAAAAAACCACAACAACAAAGTATCCTCAGGACCGAGGGTGTGCATCTGTTAGCGATTACGTATGGACGCGTCTTCGGAAATGATTGACAGCGCTGGCGGTACGGGCTGTAGAACGCCGAGCGCTGTATGGCGGTAGTACGACGCGGTCTGGCGAGATGGCGTTCCGAGTTCCTGCGCAATCGCCTCTCTTTCTATAAATACACAGCGAGTCAGTGTACACACTACTGTGCTAGGGGGAGACAGGCGGCATACAAAGTACATGGCGGGGAGGAGGATGGTCCCATTGGGTGGGGGGGGGGGGGGGGATGTAAACAAAGATCACTATTGGCTGGCCGGACAAAAAGGGGGGGCTCACATGATCTGCCCTCCTTGAAGTGAGCACTCAGCATGCGCACTGTGGAAGGGGGTCACGTACACACTGGCGTCAGTTTGTATACGGGAGGCGCAGACAGCAAGCGTTTACGCGGCTTTCGATAAGCTTTGAACGACTTTTTTTTTTTTCCCACGCTAGTGGTTAGGCAGTAAAACCCCGTGGTTGAGCCGTGGTTTTACTGCTCCCCTTCAAGAGTGCTGCAGCTGTGATGCCTCGCTTTGCAACCAAGACAGGAATCCCCCCCTCAATACTGGAAACTGTAATGCTGTGCTACCCGGACATCAACATCCCATAGACTTGAATGCCTCAATACGGGAAACTGCTGTGCTACCCGGACATCAACATCCCATAGACTTGAATGCCTCAATACGGGAAACTGCTGTGCTACCCGGACATCAACATCCCATAGACTTGAATGCCTCAATACGGGAAACTGCTGTGCTACCCGGACATCAACATCCCATAGACTTGAATGCCTCAATACGGGAAACTGCTGTGCTACCCGGACATCAACATCCCATAGACTTGAATGCCTCAATACGGGAAACTGCTGTGCTACCCGGACATTAACATCCCATAGACTTGAATGCCTCAATACGGGAAACTGCAATTGCTGCGCTACCCGGACATTAACATCCCATAGACTTGAATGCCTCAATACGGGAAACTGCTGGGCTACCCAGACACTAACATCCCATAGACTTGAATGCCTCAATACGGGAAACTGTAATGCTGAGCTACCCAGACACTAACATCCCATAGACTTGAATGCCTCAATACGGGAAACTGCAATTGCTGCGCTACCCGGACATTAACATCCCATAGACTTGAATGCCTCAATACGGGAAACTAATGTTGAGCTACCCAAACATTAACATCCCATAGACTTGAATGCCTCAATACGGGAAACTGTAATGCTGAGCTACCCGGACATCAACATCCCATAGACTTGAATTCGGTGGCATAGTAGGGGGGGTTGGGAGGGATGTAGCCTGGTACTTGGTTTTTACCGGCAGGGCTGCAGACAGCTCCGAAGGCCTCAGCTGCAGATAGGGATCAGGAAGGGGGGGGGGGGGGTATTAATAATTCATGAACTCCTCCTTTAAAATATACAAAACCAGAACTGAAGGCCGCTGAAAGCTTACCAATGCTTTGCAAACGCTTGCTGTCAGGGGCGGACCGACAACTCATGGGGCCCCCGGGCAATAGGGGATCATGGGGCCCCTGTGTCCTTGCCCAAACTCAAAAAAGCCTATGAAAAAGGTACCAGGGGCATCTCATGGGGCCCCCTACTGACCCCGGGCCCTCGGGTTTCCAAACGGTCAGTCCGCCCCTGCTTGCTGTACATATTACCCTTATTAGGGCGGAAGGTCAACATCCCTAAAATGTCAAAAATTATTTGCACAGATTTTCCAGCACGCTGAGAAATGTATTCAAACCACCCCCCCCCCAGGCTCTGCGTTGGTTGCTTCATGTCCACTGCACAGCCCGATGATCGCCAGCGATGCGTCACAACCACACAGATTGGCTTTGTACGGCCAGCTGTAGGAAATAAAAAGACTTGAAAGCTAAAGCCAAACTGGAATGCTTTATGATGTCCTTGTGAGGGGGGGGGGGGGGAAATTAAAAAATAAAAAAATAAAAAAAAAAAGATTAAAAACACCAACCCTGTATTCATTCATTTTTCTCAATTTAGTTATAAAAAAAAAAAAAACTCCGTAATTAATTTTTTTTTTCCTCCCCCCACAAAGCGGCACAAGCAACGTTTTGGTACCACTCTTGCAACTACAAAAAAAACCAAAAAGTAATAAAAACACCAACACCTCAATTATAAAACTGCAAGTATTTAACTAGCTAAAACAAAAAAAAAAAAAAAAAAAATCTCTTCATGAATTAAAAAAAAACACAAAAACAAAAAAAAAAAAAAACACAAAAACAAAAACACAAAAACAAAAAAAAAACTAAATTTTTTTAATTAAAAACTGAAAGTTGTTTAAGTCTGGCTCCGGTGGGCCTACGTTGCAGTGCAAATGCTATGGGGAAGCCTGCGGCGGGTAGGATTCGTAGACCCGCTTCCCGCTCTATGATCTAGAAAAGCTTGAACATGGGGCTGACCCTGACTGGATGTGCTGTGGAGCTGGGCGAAGGAAGCCCCTCCCCTTTCTATATTCCTATGACAGTTGCACTCGCTGCGTCTCCAGAACACCTCGCTCGCTCGCTCTCCCTGCAGTGCAACTCGCCTTCTAGTTGGGGTGGTGCGGCTTTTCGCTGCACCTCCTAATATCCGCTAGATGCCGTCATCTTCCTCCTACTCAGAGTCTCCTTCTTCTGATGACGAGGACGAGGACGACGATGACGACGACTCTGCGGAATCGTCTGCGTCCACCACAATGTTTTCTTCTTCCATGGTGGACTCCGCCAAGTCTTCGGGGACGGACTCTTCCTCCACTTCCTCATCCTCCTCTTCCTCCTCGTTGTCGGTACCTAAAAAGAGGACGAAGATCCACTTAAAAGCGGTTGGAAACCTCAGGTGTGAAATATGAACAAAGCATATCCCCGCTATGGTGTGCGCTTGTCTCAGTCCAGAGCACACTTCTATCGACTGCTTCATTCCTATCTGCGCGAGTCACTTCTGACAAGTTTTCCTGACACCAATAGAAAAATGGTGACGGGGAAGGGACCTCCAGCAGATCGAAAGACGACGACGGGGGAAGGGACCTCCAGCAGATCGAAAGACGACGACGGGGGAAGGGACCTCCGGCAGATCGAAAACAGACGACGGGGGAAGGGACCTCCGGCAGATCGAAAAACGACGACGGGGGAAGGGACCTGCGGCAGATCGAAAAACGACGACGGGGGAAGGGACCTCCGGCAGATCGAAAACAGACGACGGGGGAAGGGACCTCCGGCAGATCGAAAAACGACGACGGGGGAAGGGACCTGCGGCAGATCGAAAAACGACGACGGGGGAAGGGACCTCCGGCAGATCGAAAAACGACGACGGGGGAAGGGACCTCCGGCAGATCGAAAAACGACGACGGGGGAAGGGACCTCCGGCAGATCAAAAAACGACGACGGGGGAAGGGACCTCCGGCAGATCGAAAACCGACGACGGGGGAAGGGACCTCCGGCAGATCGAAAACCGACGACGGGGGAAGGGACCTCCGGCAGATCGAAAACCGACGACGGGGGAAGGGACCTCCGGCAGATCGAAAACCGACGACGGGGGAAGGGACCTCCGGCAGATCGAAAACCGACGACGGGGGAAGGGACCTCCGGCAGATCGAAAACCGACGACGGGGGAAGGGACCTCCGGCAGATCGAAAACCGACGACGGGGGAAGGGACCTCCGGCAGATCGAAAACCGACGACGGGGGAAGGGACCTCCGGCAGATCGAAAACCGACGACGGGGGAAGGGACCTCCGGCAGATCGAAAACCGACGACGGGGGAAGGGACCTCCGGCAGATCGAAAAACGACGACGGGGGAAGGGACCTCCGGCAGATCGAAAAACGACGACGGGGGAAGGGACCTCCGGCAGATCGAAAAACGACGACGGGGGAAGGGACCTCCGGCAGATCGAAAAACGACGACGGGGGAAGGGACCTCCGGCAGATTGAAAAACGACGACGGGGGAAGGGACCTCCGGCAGATCGAAAAACGATGACAGAAGGGACCTCCGGCAGATCGAAAGCCTCCGCTATGTTGAGTGGGTGTGTCCCCTCCCTCCAATCGGCTCTCACAGCTCTCCTCACTGAGCTCTGCAGTGTGTATTTCCGCCCCCCCCCCCCTTTTTTTTCTGAACTCTCAGACAAGCTTTATAAAATGTACACTTTGAACTGATGAAGAGAAGACTGCAGATAAACAGGTACAACTTACACAGGAGGATTGGTTTCAGCCAGGCACTGCACTGGGTATACGGAAGGGTTAATGACCACTTTAAGGGTGTTTTACCTGAACGCATTTTCTGCATTAATAAAAACAAAGCTTCCAAGGTCAACCCTCCCCCCCCCACCCCGAGCCACCCCCTAAATACTTACCCGAGCCCAACCCCCATCCAAGCTTGTGCCCTTCTTCTCACTGGACATGAAGGCAGCAGCCATTGGCTTCTTCTGACAATCAAATCTTGTAGTGAAGGGGAGGGGTGTCGGGGGCAGTGCCAAGCTGCGCTGTGTGTGTCAATAAATGCACGCAGCCCAGCTCAGGATCAAGGTTGCATGAGTGCCCCCATAGCAAGCGGCTTCCTTCTGGGGCACTTGGAAGAGAGGAGGAGCCGAGAACAACAGTGGGGGGACCCCAGAAGGGGAGGATCAGGGCTGCTCTCTGCAAAACGGGACGTATTCCTCATCATTTATGTACACACGTGGGGGAATGAGACGTGTTCCTCATCATTTATGTACACGTGTGGGGGAATGAGACGTATTCATCATTTATGTACACATGTGGGGGGATGAGACGTATTCCTCATCATTTATGTACACGTGTGGGGGAATGAGACGTATTCCTCATCATTTATGTACACGTGTGGGGGAATGAGACGTATTCCTCATCATTTATGTACACGTGTGGGGGAATGAGACGTATTCATCATTTATGTACACATGTGGGGGAATGAGACGTATTCCTCATCATTTATGTACACGTGTGGGGGGATGAGACGTATTCCTCATCATTTATGTACACATGTGGGGGGATGAGACGTATTCCTCATCATTTATGTACACATGTGGGGGGATGAGACGTGTTCCTCATCATTTATGTACACGTGTGGGGGAATGAGACGTATTCCTCATCATTTATGTACACGTGTGGGGGAATGAGACGTATTCCTGATCATTATGTACACATGTGGGGGGATGAGACGTATTCCTCATCATTTATGTACACGTGTGGGGGGATGAGACGTATTCCTCATCATTTATGTACACGTGTGGGGGGATGAGACGTATTCCTCATCATTTATGTACACGTGTGGGGGGAATGAGACGTATTCCTCATCATTTATGTACACGTGTGGGGGGATGAAACGTATTCCTCATCATTTATGTACATGTGGGGGAATGAGACGTGTTCCTCATCATTTATGTACACGTGTGGGGGATGAGACGTATTCATCATTTATGTACACATGTGGGGGAATGAGACGTATTCCTCATCATTTATGTACACGTGTGGGGGAATGAGACGTATTCCTCATCATTTATGTACACGTGTGGGGAATGAGACGTATTCCTCATCATTTATGTACACGTGTGGGGGGATGAGACGTATTCCTCGTCATTTATGTACACGTGTGGGGGAATGAGACGTATTCCTCATCATTTATGTACACGTGTGGGGGGATGAGACGTATTCCTCATCATTTATGTACACGTGTGGGGGAATGAGACGTGTTCCTCATCATTTATGTACACGTGTGGGGGAATGAGACGTGTTCCTCATCATTTATGTACACGTGTGGGGGAATGAGACGTGTTCCTCATCATTTATGTACACGTGTGGGGGAATGAGACGTGTTCATCATTTATGTACACGTGTGGGGGAATGAGACGTATTCCTCATCATTTATGTACATGTGGGGGAATGAGACGTATTCCTCATCATTTATGTACACGTGTGGGGGGAATGAGACGTGTTCCTCATCATTTATGTACACGTGTGGGGGAATGAGACGTATTCCTCATCATTTATGTACACGTGTGGGGGGAATGAGACGTATTCCTCATCATTTATGTACACGTGTGGGGGGATGGGACGTATTCCTCATCATTTATGTACACGTGTGGGGGAATGAGACGTGTTCCTCATCATTTATGTACACATGTGGGGGGATGAGACGTGTTCCTCATCATTTATGTACACGTGTGGGGGGATGAGACGTATTCCTCGTCATTTATGTACATACGTGGGGGAATGAGACGTATTCCTCATCATTTATGTACACGTGTGGGGGGATGAGACGTATTCCTCATTTATGTACACGTGTGGGGGGATGGGACGTATTCCTCATCATTTATGTACACGTGTGGGGGGATGGGACGTATTCCTCATCATTTATGTACACGTGTGGGGGGAATGAGACGTATTCCTCATTTATGTACACGTGTGGGGGAATGAGACGTGTTCCTCATCATTTATGTACACGTGTGGAGGAATGAGACGTATTCCTCATCATTTATGTACACGTGTGGGGGAATGAGACGTATTCCTCATCATTTATGTACACGTGTGGGGGAATGAGACGTATTCCTCATCATTTATGTACACGTGTGGGGGAATGAGACGTATTCCTCATTTATGTACACGTGTGGGGGGATGGGACGTATTCCTCATCATTTATGTACATGTGGGGGAATGAGACGTGTTCCTCATCATTTATGTACACGTGTGGGGGGATGAGACGTATTCCTCATCATTTATGTACACGTGTGGGGGGATGAGACGTATTCCTCATCATTTATGTACACGTGTGGGGGAATGAGACGTGTTCCTCATCATTTATGTACACGTGTGGGGGAATGAGACGTATTCCTCATCATTTATGTACACGTGTGGGGGGATGAGACGTGTTCCTCATCATTTATGTACACGTGGGGGAATGAGACGTATTCCTCGTCATTTATGTACACATGTGGAGGAATGAGACGTATTCCTCATCATTTATGTACATGTGGGGGAATGAGACGTATTCCTCATCATTTATGTACACGTGTGGGGGGATGAGACGTATTCCTCATCATTTATGTACATGTGGGGAAATGAGACGTATTCCTCATCATTTATGTACACGTGTGGGGGGATGGGACGTATTCCTCATCATTTATGTACACGTGTGGGGGAATGAGACGTGTTCCTCATCATTTATGTACACGTGTGGGGGGATGAGACGTATTCCTCATCATTTATGTACACATGTGGAGGAATGAGACGTATTCCTCATCATTTATGTACACGTGTGGGGGGATGAGACGTATTCCTCATCATTTATGTACACGTGTGGGGGAATGAGACGTATTCCTCGTCATTTATGTACACGTGTGGGGGAATGAGACGTGTTCCTCATCATTTATGTACACGTGTGGGGGAATGAGACGTGTTCCTCATCATTTATGTACACGTGTGGGGGAATGAGACGTGTTCCTCATCATTTATGTACACGTGTGGGGGAATGAGACGTGTTCCTCATCATTTATGTACACGTGTGGGGGAATGAGACGTGTTCCTCATCATTTATGTACACGTGTGGGGGAATGAGACGTGTTCCTCATCATTTATGTACACGTGTGGGGGAAGGAGACGTATTCCTCATCATTTATGTACACGTGTGGGGGAAGGAGACGTATTCCTCATCATTTATGTACACGTGTGGGGGAAGGAGACGTATTCCTCATCATTTATGTACACGTGTGGGGGAATGAGACGTATTCCTCATCATTTATGTACACGTGTGGGGGGAATGAGACGTATTCCTCATCATTTATGTACACGTGTGGGGGGATGAGACGTATTCCTCATCATTTATGTACACGTGTGGGGAAATGAGACGTGTTCCTCATCATTTATGTACACGTGTGGGGGAATGAGACGTGTTCCTCATCATTTATGTACACGTGTGGGGGAATGAGACGTGTTCCTCATCATTTATGTACACGTGTGGGGGAATGAGACGTGTTCCTCATCATTTATGTACACGTGTGGGGGAATGAGACGTGTTCCTCATCATTTATGTACACGTGTGGGGGAATGAGACGTGTTCCTCATCATTTATGTACACGTGTGGGGGAATGAGACGTGTTCCTCATCATTTATGTACACGTGTGGGGGAATGAGACGTGTTCATCATTTATGTACACGTGTGGGGGAATGAGACGTATTCCTCATCATTTATGTACATGTGGGGGAATGAGACGTATTCCTCATCATTTATGTACACGTGTGGGGGGAATGAGACGTGTTCCTCATCATTTATGTACACGTGTGGGGGAATGAGACGTATTCCTCATCATTTATGTACACGTGTGGGGGGAATGAGACGTATTCCTCATCATTTATGTACACGTGTGGGGGGATGGGACGTATTCCTCATCATTTATGTACACGTGTGGGGGAATGAGACGTGTTCCTCATCATTTATGTACACGTGTGGGGGGAATGAGACGTATTCCTCATTTATGTACACGTGTGGGGGAATGAGACGTGTTCCTCATCATTTATGTACACGTGTGGAGGAATGAGACGTATTCCTCATCATTTATGTACACGTGTGGGGGAATGAGACGTGTTCCTCATCATTTATGTACACGTGTGGAGGAATGAGACGTATTCCTCATCATTTATGTACACGTGTGGGGGAATGAGACGTGTTCCTCATCATTTATGTACACGTGTGGGGGAATGAGACGTATTCCTCATCATTTATGTACACGTGTGGGGGAATGAGACGTATTCCTCATTTATGTACACGTGTGGGGGGATGGGACGTATTCCTCATCATTTATGTACATGTGGGGGAATGAGACGTGTTCCTCATCATTTATGTACACGTGTGGGGGAATGAGACGTGTTCCTCATCATTTATGCACACGTGTGGGGGGATGGGACGTATTCCTCATCATTTATGCACACGTGTGGGGGAATGAGACGTGTTCCTCATCATTTATGTACACGTGTGGGGGAAGGAGACGTATTCCTCATCATTTATGTACACGTGTGGGGGAATGAGACGTATTCCTCATCATTTATGTACACGTGTGGGGGGATGAGACGTGTTCCTCATCATTTATGTACACGTGTGGGGGAATGAGACGTATTCCTCATCATTTATGTACACGTGGGGGAATGAGACGTATTCCTCATCATTTATGTACACGTGTCGGGGAATGAGACGTATTCCTCATCATTTATGTACACGTGTGGGGGAATGAGACGTATTCCTCATCATTTATGTACACGTGTCGGGGAATGAGACGTATTCCTCATCATTTATGTACACGTGTGGGGAAATGAGACGTATTCCTCATCATTTATGTACACGTGTGGGGGAATGAGACGTATTCCTCATCATTTATGTACACGTGTGGGGGAATGAGACGTATTCCTCATCATTTATGTACACGTGTGGGGGGATGAGACGTGTTCCTCATCATTTATGTACACGTGGGGGAATGAGACGTATTCCTCGTCATTTATGTACACATGTGGAGGAATGAGACGTATTCCTCATCATTTATGTACATGTGGGGGAATGAGACGTATTCCTCATCATTTATGTACACGTGTGGGGGGATGAGACGTATTCCTCATCATTTATGTACATGTGGGGAAATGAGACGTATTCCTCATCATTTATGTACATGTGGGGAAATGAGACGTATTCCTCATCATTTATGTACACGTGTGGGGGGATGGGACGTATTCCTCATCATTTATGTACACGTGTGGGGGAATGAGACGTGTTCCTCATCATTTATGTACACGTGTGGGGGGATGAGACGTATTCCTCATCATTTATGTACACATGTGGAGGAATGAGACGTATTCCTCATCATTTATGTACACGTGTGGGGGGATGAGACGTATTCCTCATCATTTATGTACACGTGTGGGGGAATGAGACGTATTCCTCGTCATTTATGTACACGTGTGGGGGAATGAGACGTGTTCCTCATCATTTATGTACACGTGTGGGGGAATGAGACGTGTTCCTCATCATTTATGTACACGTGTGGGGGAATGAGACGTGTTCCTCATCATTTATGTACACGTGTGGGGGAATGAGACGTGTTCCTCATCATTTATGTACACGTGTGGGGGAATGAGACGTGTTCCTCATCATTTATGTACACGTGTGGGGGAAGGAGACGTATTCCTCATCATTTATGTACACGTGTGGGGGAAGGAGACGTATTCCTCATCATTTATGTACACGTGTGGGGGAAGGAGACGTATTCCTCATCATTTATGTACACGTGTGGGGGAATGAGACGTATTCCTCATCATTTATGTACACGTGTGGGGGGAATGAGACGTATTCCTCATCATTTATGTACACGTGTGGGGGGATGAGACGTATTCCTCATCATTTATGTACACGTGTGGGGAAATGAGACGTGTTCCTCATCATTTATGTACACGTGTGGGGGAATGAGACGTGTTCCTCATCATTTATGTACACGTGTGGGGGAATGAGACGTGTTCCTCATCATTTATGTACACGTGTGGGGGAATGAGACGTGTTCCTCATCATTTATGTACACGTGTGGGGGAATGAGACGTGTTCCTCATCATTTATGTACACGTGTGGGGGAATGAGACGTGTTCCTCATCATTTATGTACACGTGTGGGGGAATGAGACGTGTTCCTCATCATTTATGTACACGTGTGGGGGAATGAGACGTGTTCATCATTTATGTACACGTGTGGGGGAATGAGACGTATTCCTCATCATTTATGTACACGTGTGGGGGGAATGAGACGTGTTCCTCATCATTTATGTACACGTGTGGGGGAATGAGACGTATTCCTCATCATTTATGTACACGTGTGGGGGGAATGAGACGTATTCCTCATCATTTATGTACACGTGTGGGGGGATGGGACGTATTCCTCATCATTTATGTACACGTGTGGGGGAATGAGACGTGTTCCTCATCATTTATGTACACATGTGGGGGGATGAGACGTGTTCCTCATCATTTATGTACACGTGTGGGGGGATGAGACGTATTCCTCGTCATTTATGTACATACGTGGGGGAATGAGACGTATTCCTCATCATTTATGTACACGTGGGGGAATGAGACGTATTCCTCATTTATGTACACGTGTGGGGGGATGGGACGTATTCCTCATCATTTATGTACACGTGTGGGGGGATGGGACGTATTCCTCATCATTTATGTACACGTGTGGGGGGAATGAGACGTATTCCTCATTTATGTACACGTGTGGGGGAATGAGACGTGTTCCTCATCATTTATGTACACGTGTGGAGGAATGAGACGTATTCCTCATCATTTATGTACACGTGTGGGGGAATGAGACGTATTCCTCATCATTTATGTACACGTGTGGGGGAATGAGACGTATTCCTCATTTATGTACACGTGTGGGGGGATGGGACGTATTCCTCATCATTTATGTACATGTGGGGGAATGAGACGTGTTCCTCATCATTTATGTACACGTGTGGGGGAATGAGACGTGTTCCTCATCATTTATGCACACGTGTGGGGGGATGGGACGTATTCCTCATCATTTATGCACACGTGTGGGGGAATGAGACGTGTTCCTCATCATTTATGTACACGTGTGGGGGAAGGAGACGTATTCCTCATCATTTATGTACACGTGTGGGGGAATGAGACGTATTCCTCATCATTTATGTACACGTGTGGGGGGATGAGACGTGTTCCTCATCATTTATGTACACGTGTGGGGGAATGAGACGTATTCCTCATCATTTATGTACACGTGGGGGAATGAGACGTATTCCTCATCATTTATGTACACGTGTCGGGGAATGAGACGTATTCCTCATCATTTATGTACACGTGTGGGGAAATGAGACGTATTCCTCATCATTTATGTACACGTGTGGGGGAATGAGACGTATTCCTCATCATTTATGTACACGTCTGGGGGAATGAGACGTATTCCTCATCATTTATGTACGTGTGGGGGGAATGAGACGTGTTCCTCATCATTTATGTACACGTGTGGGGGAAGGAGACGTATTCCTCATCATTTATGTACACGTGTGGGGGAAGGAGACGTATTCCTCATCATTTATGTACACGTGTGGGGGGATGAGACGTGTTCCTCATCATTTATGTACACGTGTGGGGGAATGAGACGTATTCCTCATCATTTATGTACACGTGTGGGGGAAGGAGACGTATTCCTCATCATTTATGTACACGTGTGGGGGAAGGAGACGTATTCCTCATCATTTATGTACACGTGTGGGGGAATGAGACGTATTCCTCATCATTTATGTACACGTGTGGGGGAAGGAGACGTATTCCTCATCATTTATGTACACGTGTGGGGGAATGAGACGTATTCCTCATCATTTATGTACACGTGTGGGGGGAATGAGACGTATTCCTCATCATTTATGTACACGTGTGGGGGGATGAGACGTATTCCTCATCATTTATGTACACGTGTGGGGAAATGAGACGTGTTCCTCATCATTTATGTACACGTGTGGGGGAATGAGACGTGTTCCTCATCATTTATGTACACGTGTGGGGGAATGAGACGTGTTCCTCATCATTTATGTACACGTGTGGGGGAATGAGACGTGTTCCTCATCATTTATGTACACGTGTGGGGGAATGAGACGTGTTCCTCATCATTTATGTACACGTGTGGGGGAATGAGACGTGTTCCTCATCATTTATGTACACGTGTGGGGGAATGAGACGTGTTCCTCATCATTTATGTACACGTGTGGGGGAATGAGACGTGTTCCTCATCATTTATGTACACGTGTGGGGGAATGAGACGTATTCCTCATCATTTATGTACACATGGAGGAATGAGACGTATTCCTCATCATTTATGTACACGTGTGGGGGAATGAGACGTGTTCCTCATCATTTATGTACACGTGTGGGGGAATGAGACGTGTTCCTCATCATTTATGTACACGTGTGGGGGAATGAGACGTGTTCCTCATCATTTATGTACACGTGTGGGGGAATGAGACGTGTTCCTCATCATTTATGTACACGTGTGGGGGAATGAGACGTGTTCCTCATCATTTATGTACACGTGTGGGGGAATGAGACGTATTCCTCATCATTTATGTACATGTGGGGGAATGAGACGTATTCCTCATCATTTATGTACACGTGTGGGGGGAATGAGACGTGTTCCTCATCATTTATGTACACGTGTGGGGGAATGAGACGTATTCCTCATCATTTATGTACACGTGTGGGGGGAATGAGACGTATTCCTCATCATTTATGTACACGTGTGGGGGGATGGGACGTATTCCTCATCATTTATGTACACGTGTGGGGGAATGAGACGTGTTCCTCATCATTTATGTACACATGTGGGGGGATGAGACGTGTTCCTCATCATTTATGTACACGTGTGGGGGATGAGACGTGTTCCTCGTCATTTATGTACATACGTGGGGGAATGAGACGTATTCCTCATCATTTATGTACACGTGGGGGAATGAGACGTATTCCTCATTTATGTACACGTGTGGGGGGATGGGACGTATTCCTCATCATTTATGTACACGTGTGGGGGGATGGGACGTATTCCTCATCATTTATGTACACGTGTGGGGGGAATGAGACGTATTCCTCATTTATGTACACGTGTGGGGGAATAAGACGTATTCCTCATCATTTATGTACACGTGTGGAGGAATGAGACGTATTCCTCATCATTTATGTACACGTGTGGGGGGATGGGACGTATTCCTCATCATTTATGTACACGTGTGGGGGAAGGAGACGTATTCCTCATCATTTATGTACACGTGTGGAGGAATGAGACGTATTCCTCATCATTTATGTACACGTGTGGGGGAATGAGACGTATTCCTCATTTATGTACACGTGTGGGGAATAAGACGTATTCCTCATCATTTATGTACACGTGTGGAGGAATGAGACGTATTCCTCATCATTTATGTACACGTGTGGGGGAATGAGACGTATTCCTCATCATTTATGTACACGTGTGGGGGAATAAGACGTATTCCTCATCATTTATGTACACGTGTGGGGGAATAAGACGTATTCCTCATCATTTATGTACACGTGTGGGGGGATGGGACGTATTCCTCATCATTTATGTACATGTGGGGGAATGAGACGTATTCCTCATCATTTATGCACACTTGTGGGGGAATGAGACGTGTTCCTCATCATTTATGTACACGTGTGGGGGAAGGAGACGTATTTCTCATCATTTATGTACACGTGTGGGGGAAGGAGACGTATTCCTCATCATTTATGTACACGTGTGGGGGGAATGAGACGTGTTCCTCATCATTTATGTACACGTGTGGGGGGATGAGACGTGTTCCTCATCATTTATGTACACGTGTGGGGGAAGGAGACGTATTCCTCATCATTTATGTACACGTGTGGGGGAAGGAGACGTATTCCTCATCATTTATGTACACGTGTGGGGGGATGAGACGTGTTCCTCATCATTTATGTACACGTGTGGGGGAATGAGACGTATTCCTCATCATTTATGTACACGTGTGGGGGAAGGAGACGTATTCCTCATCATTTATGTACACGTGTGGGGGAAGGAGACGTATTCCTCATCATTTATGTACACGTGTGGGGGAATGAGACGTATTCCTCATCATTTATGTACGTGTGGGGGGAATGAGACGTGTTCCTCATCATTTATGTACACGTGTGGGGGAAGGAGACGTATTCCTCATCATTTATGTACACGTGTGGGGGAAGGAGACGTATTCCTCATCATTTATGTACACGTGTGGGGGATGAGACGTGTTCCTCATCATTTATGTACACGTGTGGGGGAATGAGACGTATTCCTCATCATTTATGTACACGTGTGGGGGAAGGAGACGTATTCCTCATCATTTATGTACACGTGTGGGGGAAGGAGACGTATTCCTCATCATTTATGTACACGTGTGGGGGAATGAGACGTATTCCTCATCATTTATGTACACGTGTGGGGGGATGAGACGTATTCCTCATCATTTATGTACACGTGTGGGGGGATGAGACGTATTCCTCATCATTTATGTACACGTGTGGGGAAATGAGACGTGTTCCTCATCATTTATGTACACGTGTGGGGGAATGAGACGTGTTCCTCATCATTTATGTACACGTGTGGGGGAATGAGACGTGTTCCTCATCATTTATGTACACGTGTGGGGGAATGAGACGTGTTCCTCATCATTTATGTACACGTGTGGGGGAATGAGACGTGTTCCTCATCATTTATGTACACGTGTGGGGGAATGAGACGTGTTCCTCATCATTTATGTACACGTGTGGGGGAATGAGACGTGTTCCTCATCATTTATGTACACGTGTGGGGGAATGAGACGTGTTCCTCATCATTTATGTACACGTGTGGGGGAATGAGACGTATTCCTCATCATTTATGTACACGTGTGGGGGAATGAGACGTATTCCTCATCATTTATGTACACGTGTGGGGGAATGAGACGTGTTCCTCATCATTTATGTACACGTGTGGGGGAATGAGACGTGTTCCTCATCATTTATGTACACGTGTGGGGGAATGAGACGTGTTCCTCATCATTTATGTACACGTGTGGGGGAATGAGACGTGTTCCTCATCATTTATGTACACGTGTGGGGGAATGAGACGTGTTCCTCATCATTTATGTACACGTGTGGGGGAATGAGACGTATTCCTCATCATTTATGTACATGTGGGGGAATGAGACGTATTCCTCATCATTTATGTACACGTGTGGGGGGAATGAGACGTGTTCCTCATCATTTATGTACACGTGTGGGGAATGAGACGTATTCCTCATCATGTATGTACACGTGTGGGGGGAATGAGACGTATTCCTCATCATTTATGTACACGTGTGGGGGGATGGGACGTATTCCTCATCATTTATGTACACGTGTGGGGGAATGAGACGTGTTCCTCATCATTTATGTACACATGTGGGGGGATGAGACGTGTTCCTCATCATTTATGTACACGTGTGGGGGGATGAGACGTGTTCCTCGTCATTTATGTACATACGTGGGGGAATGAGACGTATTCCTCATCATTTATGTACACGTGGGGGAATGAGACGTATTCCTCATTTATGTACACGTGTGGGGGGATGGGACGTATTCCTCATCATTTATGTACACGTGTGGGGGGATGGGACGTATTCCTCATCATTTATGTACACGTGTGGGGGGAATGAGACGTATTCCTCATTTATGTACACGTGTGGGGGAATGAGACGTGTTCCTCATCATTTATGTACACGTGTGGAGGAATGAGACGTATTCCTCATCATTTATGTACACGTGTGGGGGAATGAGACGTATTCCTCATCATTTATGTACACGTGTGGGGGAATAAGACGTATTCCTCATCATTTATGTACACGTGTGGGGGAATAAGACGTATTCCTCATCATTTATGTACACGTGTGGGGGAATGAGACGTATTCCTCATTTATGTACACGTGTGGGGGGATGGGACGTATTCCTCATCATTTATGTACATGTGGGGGAATGAGACGTGTTCCTCATCATTTATGTACACGTGTGGGGGAATGAGACGTATTCCTCATCATTTATGCACACGTGTGGGGGGATGGGACGTATTCCTCATCATTTATGCACACTTGTGGGGGAATGAGACGTGTTCCTCATCATTTATGTACACGTGTGGGGGAAGGAGACGTATTTCTCATCATTTATGTACACGTGTGGGGGAAGGAGACGTATTCCTCATCATTTATGTACACGTGTGGGGGGAATGAGACGTGTTCCTCATCATTTATGTACACGTGTGGGGGGATGAGACGTGTTCCTCATCATTTATGTACACGTGTGGGGGAATGAGACGTATTCCTCATCATTTATGTACACGTGTCGGGGAATGAGACGTATTCCTCATCATTTATGTACACGTGGGGGAATGAGACGTGTTCCTCATCATTTATGTACACGTGGGGGAATGAGACGTATTCATCATTTATGTACACGTGTGGGGGAATGAGACGTATTCCTCATCATTTATGTACACGTGTGGGGGAATGAGACGTGTTCCTCATCATTTATGTACACGTGTGGGGGAAGGAGACGTATTCCTCATCATTTATGTACACGTGTGGGGGAAGGAGACGTATTCCTCATCATTTATGTACACGTGTGGGGGAAGGAGACGTATTCCTCATCATTTATGTACACGTGTGGGGGAATGAGACGTATTCCTCATCATTTATGTACACGTGTGGGGGGAATGAGACGTATTCCTCATCATTTATGTACACGTGTGGGGGGATGAGACGTGTTCCTCGTCATTTATGTACACATGTGGGGGAATGAGACGTATTTCTCGTCATTTATGTACACGTGGGGGAATGAGACGTATTCCTCATCATTTATGTACACGTGTCGGGGAATGAGACGTGTTCCTCATCATTTATGTACACGTGTGGGGGAATGAGACGTGTTTCTCATCATTTATGTACACGTGTGGGGGAATGAGACGTATTCCTCATCATTTATGTACACGTGTGGGGGAATGAGACGTGTTCCTCATCATTTATGTACACGTGTGGGGGAATGAGACGTGTTCCTCATCATTTATGTACACGTGTGGGGGAATGAGACGTGTTCCTCATCATTTATGTACACGTGTGGGGAATGAGACGTATTCCTCATCATTTATGTACACGTGTGGGGGGAATGAGACGTGTTCCTCATCATTTATGTACACGTGGGGGAATGAGACGTGTTCCTCATCATTTATGTACACGTGTGGGGGAATGAGACGTGTTCCTCATCATTTATGTACACGTGTGGGGGAATGAGACGTGTTCCTCATCATTTATGTACACGTGTGGGGGAATGAGACGTGTTCCTCATCATTTATGTACACGTGTGGGGGAATGAGACGTGTTCCTCATCATTTATGTACACATGGAGGAATGAGACGTATTCCTCGTCATTTATGTACACATGTGGGGGGAATGAGACGTATTCCTCATCATTTATGTACACGTGTGGGGGGAATGAGACGTGTTCCTCATCATTTATGTACACGTGGGGGAATGAGACGTATTCCTCATCATTTATGTACACGTGTGGGGGAATGAGACGTGTTCCTCATCATTTATGTACACGTGTGGGGGAATGAGACGTATTCCTCATCATTTATGTACACGTGTGGGGGGAATGAGACGTGTTCCTCATCATTTATGTACACGTGGGGGAATGAGACGTATTCCTCATCATTTATGTACACGTGTGGGGGAATGAGACGTGTTCCTCATCATTTATGTACACGTGTGGGGGAATGAGACGTGTTCCTCATCATTTATGTACACGTGTGGGGGATGAGACGTATTCCTCATCATTTATGTACACGTGTCGGGGGATGAGACGTGTTCCTCATCATTTATGTACACATGTGGGGGGATGAGACGTGTACCTCATCATTTATGTACGTGTGGGGGGAATGAGACGTATTCCTCGTCATTTATGTACACGTGTGGGGGAATGAGACGTATTCCTCGTCATTTATGTACGTGTGGGGGGAATGAGACGTATTCCTCATCATTTATGTACACGTGTGGGGGAATGAGACGTATTCCTCATCATTTATGTACACGTGTGGGGGAATGAGACGTGTTCCTCATCATTTATGTACACGTGTGGGGGAATGAGACGTATTCCTCATCATTTATGTACACGTGTGGGGGAATGAGACGTGTTCCTCATCATTTATGTACACGTGTGGGGGAATGAGACGTGTTCCTCATCATTTATGTACACATGTGGGGGAATGAGACGTATTCCTCGTCATTTATGTACACGTGTGGGGGAATGAGACGTATTCCTCGTCATTTATGTACACGTGTGGGGGAATGAGACGTATTCCTCGTCATTTATGTACACGTGTGGGGGAATGAGACGTATTCCTCGTCATTTATGTACACGTGTGGGGGAATGAGACGTATTCCTCGTCATTTATGTACACGTGTGGGGGAATGAGACGTATTCCTCGTCATTTATGTACACGTGTGGGGGAATGAGACGTATTCCTCGTCATTTATGTACACGTGGGGGAGGCTACACGTGTGTTACATGAGGCTGGTAGAGATGCTCCCACTACAGACCGCTGAGGCCCGAGGGCCGCACGTCAAAAGGCGGTGCAGCAGGTTGGGCTCTAAACAAAACGTTCGTCCAATTTACCTTCTGCTTGTTTGTCGGCATTGTCGGAGATTTCATGTACTTCGTTTTCATCTTCGTCATCTCCTTCATCTTCCTCCCCTTCTTCCTCCTCTTCGTCGTCGTCATCGTCGTCCACTATGACCACACAGTCGTCGGTGTTGTCCGGGTCGCTGTTAGAACACAAAAAGCCGTCACCTCCGGGGGAAAAAAATGAAAAAAAAAAAAACCCACGAAGGCGGAAAAAATGACAACGGGATCAACTCACTGACCTGTCCTCAGCCGCGTGGTCATCGCTTTCTCCTTCCCCCATCAGGTAGTATTGCAAAGGGTTTGGCCAGAGGTCTTCTTTGATGATCTGCAGGAAAGTCATGTATAGTAGACAACAGGGGCAACTCACATGTACAGACGTGTCTCCAACACCCCCCCTGTGCGCTCCGATAGTCTGTAACCACTTCCAGTCCGGACGCTTCCCCCCCCCCCCTTCCAGTCCGGACGCTTCCCCCCCCCCCTTCCAGTCCGGACGCTCCCCCCCCCCCCCCTTCCAGTCCGGACGCTTCCCCCCCCCCCCCTTCCAGTCCGGACGCTTCCCCCCCCCCCCCCCCCTTCCAGTCCGGACGCTCCCCCCCCCCCCTTCCAGTCCGGACGCTTCCCCCCCCCCCCCTTCCAGTCCGGACGCTTCCCCCCCCCCCCTTCCAGTCCGGACGCTTCCCCCCCCCCCCTTCCAGTCCGGACGCTTCCCCCCCCCCCTTCCAGTCCGGACGCTTCCCCCCCCTTCCAGTCCGGACGCTTCCCCCCCCCCCTTCCAGTCCGGACGCTTCCCCCCCCCCCTTCCAGTCCGGACGCTTCCCCCCCCCCCTTCCAGTCCGGACGCTTCCCCCCCCCCCTTCCAGTCCGGACGCTTCCCCCCCCCCCTTCCAGTCCGGACGCTTCCCCCCCCCTTCCAGTCCGGACGCTTCCCCCCCCCTTCCAGTCCGGACGCTTCCCCCCCCCCTTCCAGTCCGGACACTCCCCCCCCCCCCCTTCCAGTCCGGACGCTTTCCCCCCCTTCTAGTCCGGACGCTTCCCCCCCCCCCTTCCAGTCCGGACGCTTCCGCCCCCCCCCCTTCCAGTCCGGACGCTCCCTTCCCCCCCTTCCCGGTCCCGACGCTTTCCCCCCCTTCCCGGTCCCGACGCTTTCCCCCCCTTCCCGGTCCCGACGCTTTCCCCCCCTTCCCGGTCCCGACGCTTTCCCCCCCTTCCCGGTCCCGACGCTTTCCCCCCCTTCCCGGTCCCGACGCTTTCACCGCCTTCCCGGTCCCGACGCTTTCACCGCCTTCCCGGTCCCGACGCTTTCACCGCCTTCCCGGTCCCGACGCTTTCACCGCCTTCCCGGTCCCGACGCTTTCACCGCCTTCCCGGTCCCGACGCTTTCCCCCCCTTCCCGGTCCCGACGCTTTCCCCCCCTTCCCGGTCCCGACGCTTTCCCCCCCTTCCCGGTCCCGACGCTTTCCCCCCCTTCCCGGTCCCGACGCTTTCCCCCCCTTCCCGGTCCCGACGCTTTCACCGCCTTCCCGGTCCCGACGCTTTCTCCCCCCTCCCGGTCCCGACGCTTTCCCCCGGTCCCGACGCTTTCCCCCGGTCCCGACCCTTTCACCCCCCCCCTTCCCGGTCCCGACCCTTTCACCCCCCCCCCCTTCCCGGTCCCGACCCTTTCACCCCCCCCCCTTCCCGGTCCCGACCCTTTCACCCCCCCCCCTTCCCGGTCCCGACCCTTTCACCCCCCCCCCTTCCCGGTCCCGACCCTTTCACCCCCCCCCCTTCCCGGTCCCGACCCTTTCACCCCCCCCCTTCCCGGTCCCGACCCTTTCACCCCCCCCCCTTCCCGGTCCCGACCCTTTCACCCCCCCCCCTTCCCGGTCCCGACCCTTTCACCCCCCCCTTCTAGTCCGGACGCTTCCCCCCCCCCCTTCCAGTCCGGACGCTTCCGTCCCCCCCCTTCCAGTCCGGACGCTTTCCCCCCCTTCCCGGTCCCGACGCTTTCCCCCCCTTCCCGGTCCCGACGCTTTCCCCCCCTTCCCGGTCCCGACGCTTTCCCCCCCTTCCCGGTCCCGACGCTTTCCCCCCCTTCCCGGTCCCGACGCTTTCCCCCCCTTCCCGGTCCCGACGCTTTCCCCCCCTTCCCGGTCCCGACGCTTTCCCCCCCTTCCCGGTCCCGACGCTTTCCCCCCCCTTCCCGGTCCCGACGCTTTCACCGCCTTCCCGGTCCCGACGCTTTCACCGCCTTCCCGGTCCCGACGCTTTCACCGCCTTCCCGGTCCCGACGCTTTCACCGCCTTCCCGGTCCCGACGCTTTCACCGCCTTCCCGGTCCCGACGCTTTCACCGCCTTCCCGGTCCCGACGCTTTCCCCCGGTCCCGACGCTTTCCCCCGGTCCCGACGCTTTCCCCCGGTCCCGACGCTTTCCCCCGGTCCCGACGCTTTCCCCCGGTCCCGACGCTTTCCCCCGGTCCCGACGCTTTCCCCCGGTCCCGACGCTTTCCCCCGGTCCCGACGCTTTCCCCCGGTCCCGACGCTTTCCCCCGGTCCCGACGCTTTCCCCCGGTCCCGACGCTTTCCCCCGGTCCCGACCCTTTCCCCCGGTCCCGACCCTTTCACCCCCCCCCTTCCCGGTCCCGACCCTTTCACCCCCCCCCCTTCCCGGTCCCGACCCTTTCACCCCCCCCCCCTTCCCGGTCCCGACCCTTTCACCCCCCCCCCTTCCCGGTCCCGACCCTTTCACCCCCCCCCTTCCCGGTCCCGACCCTTTCACCCCCCCCTTCCCGGTCCCGACCCTTTCACCCCCCCCCCTTCCCGGTCCCGACCCTTTCACCCCCCCCCCTTCCCGGTCCCGACCCTTTCACCCCCCCCCTTCCCGGTCCCGACCCTTTCACCCCCCCCCCTTCCCGGTCCCGACCCTTTCACCCCCCCCCCTTCCCGGTCCCGACCCTTTCACCCCCCCCTTCTAGTCCGGACCAATTTTCAGCACTGTCACGCTATGAATGACAATTGCGCGGTCATGCAACACTGTACCCATATGAATTTTTTAGCATTCTTTTTAAGACGGATAAAACTTTATTTTGGTGGTATTTAATCACCGCTGGGATTTTTATTTTTTTGCTATGTAAATGAAAAAAAGTCCAAACATTTTGAAAAAAAAAAATTTTTATAAAATTTTGCAAATAAATAATCTTTCTTCATAAATCTTGGCCAAAATGTATTCAGCTATATTTTTAGTAAAAAAAATGATAATTTTTCAAAAATATTTTTTTACTTTTTTTCTTATTTTATTTGTTTT